>NW_022437074.1:3435382-3668822 GCF_009761245.1 Sapajus apella
CCTTTCTTTTTTTCTTTCTTTCTTTCTTTCTTTCTTTCTTTCTTTCTTTCTTTCTTTCTTTCTTTCTCTTCTTTCTTCCTTCCTTTTTTTTTTTGAGACAGAGTCTTGTACTGTCACCCAGGCTGGAGTGCAGTGGCACAGTCTCAGCTCTGCAACTGCCTCCTTCTGGGTTCCAGTGATTCTTTTGTGTCAGCCTCCCATGTAGCTGGGATTACAGGCCCCTGCCACCATGCCCAGCTCATTTTTTGTGTTTTTAGTAGAGACAGGGTTTCACCATGTTGGCCAGGCTGGTAATGAACTCCTGACCCAGGTAATCCACCCACCTTGGCCTCCCAAAGTGCTGGGATTACAGGCATGAGCCACTACACCTGGCCACAATCGCTTTCTTAAATGAGTTAAGAAAGGAAGAGACATGTGCCTTCATACTATCTTTTATAATGACTCAGTTATCTTTACTAGTGCTCTTTGTCATTTTACATCAATTTAAATTGTAATGTGTGGTGACTTGATTTCAGCCTAAAAAAACTTTCATTGATATTTTCTGTAAGATGGGTTGGTCAGCTAGCATCAAATTTTCTGTTTTTGTGTATCTGAAATGTGTTTATTTTGTCTTTATTTTTGATAGGTAGCTTTTCTGGTTATAGAATTCTTGGTTGACAGCCTTCAACCAAGTAAGTAATGAAGTCGTAGCTAGAATATGGAGACTTTAAAATGTCCTCTGTGGATTAGGGTGCTGATGCATGGAAAGATTGATTCTTTCAGTTTTATTCCTGGGAAGCCAGGCAGATAATTTGCTTTTAGGAGGTGGTTTTTCATCCCTTGAGCAAAGCCAGTAGATGAACTTAGCTCATTCTGCCAGACAGTCCCTCAGTGGAGAGATTGTACTATTAATAGAAAGGAATGTGACCTGGACATGTCAGTCCCTGGTCAGGACACTCCAGGAGCCCTACATGGTTTACAAAGCTGGCTGGGCTGTTCCATAATCCTCCCTGTCTTTAAGCTTCAGACCTCAGTCTGTGAATGTTACCTGTCCACCACTGCAGATCCACTCTGAGTCTGTGGGTGCTCCCCATACACCTCTACAGGGTCCACCTCGAGTCTGTGGGTGCTCCCCATCCACCTCCACAGGATCTACCCTGAGTCTGTGGGTGCTCCCCATCCACCTCCACAGGATCCACCCTGAGTCTGTGGGTGCCCCCCATCTACCTCCACAGGATCCACCTCGAGTCTGTGGGTGCTCCCCGTCCACCTCCACAGGATCCACCTCGAGTCTGTGGGTGCTCCCCATCCACCTCCACAGGATCCACCTTGAGTCTGTGGGGGCTCCCTGTCCACCTCCACAGGATCCACCTCGAGTCTGTGGGGGCTCCCCGTCCACCTCCACAGGATCCACCTCGAGTCTGTGGGGGCTCCCCGTCCACCTCCACAGGATCCACCTCAAGTCTGTGGGTGCTCCCCGTCCACCTCCACAGGATCCACCTCGAGTCTGTGGGTGCTCCCTGTCCACCTCCACAGGATCCACCCTGAGTCTGTGGGTGCTCCCCGTCCACCTCCACAGGATCCACCCTGAGTCTATGGGTGCTCCTTATCTACTTCCCTATATGTCCTGCTGGGTTTCTTACTCTTAGAGGTGCTCAGTAGATAGAAGATGACAGAAGGAATCAAGTCTCAAGGCCAAAGCCATGCTTTTTGTCAGATTTCAGGGCACGATTTAAAACTATGTGCATGAGCTGACAGTTGAAAATCAGGAGTCTAGGTTGTGGTGAATTTTACAACAGAGATAACAGCCCCTCCCACTGAGTCCAGTGGATGCCAGATGTTTCTGTAAGGGCTTTCTGTGTCTCCTTAGCCAGTGCCCTTCTCAGGTCTGCCAGGTGGGCATTTCATTATTTCTGAGGGTCACAGAGCCTGGCCACCACCTACATTGCGTGCCGCAACATCCCGAGGCTTTTTGGAGTGTGCTGTTTTCCGCTTCCTGTTGGATAGACATCTAAACATCCTCATGTTTCCCAGACATCTCAATCTGCCTTCTTAGCAAAATTCTTCTTGTAAGAAATGTTGGATTTTGTGGGTAGCAGGGGGACATGCATCAGGGGATAGCACCATGCTCTGTGTTAGAAACATCATCAGCCTGGGGAACCCAGCTGGCTCTTGTGGACTGCAGTCTAATTGGCCTGCTCCCTGCAGAGTGAGTGGGCTTAGACTCTGCCCCCTATGGCTTTGTGAAATAGGATGGTGTTTTTTTTTTTTTTTCCTTGTTATTTAAGAAGGAACACTGAAGAGAGCCAGGAGGGTTCCTAGAGGAAAGGAAGGCGGGGAGAACAGCTACACATTAGGATTAAAGGGCCAAGGCAGGACGAGGCCACAGGAGCTCTGACAGCAGCTTGTGTGGCGTGTTCACCAACTGCTGGAGTTGGGTGAGATGTGAAAAACTGGCAAAATACTGCAAAATGGAAGAAAACCTGACCTTTCCTGTTACCCTTTCTCCTCTATAGTTTATCAGATGGTGGAAGGAAACATTATAATTCTACAAATAAGCCCCATCCTGACAGTGAGCCCCCACCTCCTAGGGTGGAAATAACCCACTCAGGGCAGTGGCGCCCTGCTGCCCACCCTTGGGCTGCTATAGGCCAGTGTAGGCTGGGGTTCCTGCAAGCCCAGGTCTCCTTCAGGGCGGGTGTGGCTCTTCCTCTTCCTAATGACTCAGAAAGCCCCCCAGGGGCCTGCATGGGTCCTGCCAGGTGGCCAAGGCTAATGTGTCTTTGATTTGGGTTGAATTTATAGCCACAGGTCATCTGATTATAGTCAGAAGCTCTTAAGGGAAGTTGGCAGGGTTTTTATCAATAAAACAATTTTTAATGTCATTAAAGTGATTGGCTTGTAAAAGCTTTTAGTACTCAGGGTTGCAAGGGCAGAGAGAAATAATGAGAGATACTGGGTGGGCCGAGGGGGTGGACACCACCAAGCTGGGGCATTGAGACCCTTCCAGCACCAGCTGTGCTCAGTCTGAAGTTTCAGGGATTGAAGGAAACTTGAAATTACCCACTGAGCCCTGGAGAAATCCTTAGGAGCATGGACGTTTGTTTGTGTGTGCATGTGTATCATATGTGCATGTGTGTGTATTGTATGTATATGCATATTCAGTGTGTTATATGTGCATGTGTGCTGTGTGTGTAGTGTATGATATGTGTGCTGTACATGCATGTGTGTGGTGTGTATGTATATTCGGTGTGTTGTATGTGCATATGTGCTGTGTGTTGTGTATATGTGTGTTGTGCATGCATGTGTGTGGTGTGTGGTGTGCACGTGTGTGTTGTGTATGTGTATTCAGTGTGTTGTATGTTCATATATGCTGTTTGTGTTGTGTATGATATGCATGTTGTACATGCATGTGTGTGGTGTGTGTTGTGTACATGTGTGTTGTGTATGTGTATTCAGTGTGTTGTATGTGCATGTGTGCTGTGTGTTGTGTATGGTGTGTGTGTTGGGCATGCATGTGTGGTGTGTGGTATGCACATGTGTGTGTTGTGTATGTGTATTTGGTGTGTTGTATGTACATGTGTGCTGTGTGTTGTGTATGGTATGTGTGTTGTGCACATGTGTGTTGTGTGTATGTGTGCTCAGTGTGTTGTATGTGCATGTGTTCTGTGTTGTGTATGTTGTGTTATGTGTGCATATTTGTGTTGTATGTGTGTTGCCTGCATATGTGTATTCAGTGTGTTGTATATGCATGTGTGCTGTGTGTGTTGTGTGTGCATGTGTGTGTTGTGTGCATGTGTGTGTTGTGCACATGTATTTTATGTGGTATATGTTGTGTGTGTGTGTTGTGTATGTGTGTATACACAGAATCCACTCTACATCTGACAAGAGGCTGCCCCAAGCAAGAGCAACAACAAGACCCGCAGGAACAAGTGTGAGGACTTGACAAGGGACACTCAGCTTTGGGAGTGGTCCCAGAACAGCATCCTCAGTCTACCTCTTCACTGCCTTTTCACTACCTTCAACTCTCGTTGTTCTCCCAAATACAGTGAAGTCCTTAAACCACTGGTGACACCAGGGATGTTTTGTACCTGACGCTTGTCACTGAGACCCAGCGTGTGGAGCAGGGCTCCCCTCTGGGCTTATCTCAGCAGAGTCTTTAGCACAAAGGCCAGCTCAGGAGCCAGCCCTCAGCCATGGATTCAGAAGGCTTCTGAGCCCTGGTCAGTGGGCAGTGACGTGACCCAAGCTTGCTTCATTAGCAGCCTAACAAGAGACGGGGGTGAGCGTGTGCCCACACACACATACATGTGAGAGCCAGGGAGAGAGTCACCTCTTGTTGTTTAATCACCCTCCAGATATTGAAGCTGGTGACCACTACTGCAGACCGCCTGCCACTAAGGACAGGCTGACATATGTCCCTGAGCAGGAGATGTCTGTGAGCTGGCTTCTTTACAAACATGTATAGTGTCAATTCTTAATTTGCAAACCTACATATTTATAAGCCTTGAAACAATAATACCTGCAGACAGAGGCTGATAAAAGCATTGCTCAGTAGTGAGATATATTATCCTGAAGGCACCGTCAATGCCTCTGGTCTCTGATGGGATTGCACAGTAATTAGCCAGGGAGGTGGTCAAACAGGATGGGAGTTGCTTCCGATCAGTGATTTCCCCATGTGTGCTGAGGTTCCGTAATATTTTTTAGGAATCTCCCTTCCTCTGAATAGGAAGTACATGTCAAGGCAAACAATGGAGCCAGACAGAGCTTCCTGCTAGGTCTGTGGGAGATCATGACTGGTGAAAGGGCAGGATCCAAACACAAGCACGACCAGGGGAAGAAAACCCAAACACCCCAAAGATGATCACTGTGCATCTTGTACAAGTGCTGAGCCTGCCCAAAGGAAGAAAGAGACACAAAAGAGAGGCAGTACTGAGGAAGCCTGGCTCCCAGGCTGCTTTTCATAAAGACATAGTCAGCGTTTCTGAGACACAGGTGAAAAGTCCTTGTGCTTCCTTCTTTAATCAGCCCCGCTCCCTTCCAACAGAGCCTATCAAGTTTGCTTCCTAATGAGGGCCCCTAAGGGCCAGCTGTGCTGGGTGGACCAGGCCCAGACAGGGCCAGGAGCCAGGGCCACTCCCAACTGCCACTCCTGAGGTCTGGGAGGCAGGAGCTCCACCTGTGATCCCCTTTCCCTTCTTTTACTCTCCCTTTCCTATTTCTCAGTGCACAGCAGGGGAGCATCGGACAGAACACAGTTCTTCTGCATCTGTCCCTGGAGTGAGGAGTCAGGCTCTGTTGGGGAGGGAGAGCCCTGTGGTAGGGCAATGGAGCCAGGCTCCTGCTGGACAGAGGTTGCTTGGGAGGCCACTGAGGGGAGCATGGAGCTGCTGCAGCCACACTCCCAGGCCCCTGGACAGGACGGGATGGGACAGGGCAGAGCACCCCAGCTCTCAGCCCTGCTGAAGTTTTTCGGGTGAACTGGATATCCCCACTAAGGGTCCTCAAGTTCTGTGCCCAGCCTCTGTGAGTGATGGAGTCTTCTGGCCTGTAACCCAATCCCACCTGGAGCCCAGAGAAGGGGCAGATGGGGAGGAGGGGGCTGGGAGGCTCCACTCACCTCCTTTGGTCATCACTTTTGCTGGTGTTTTTGATGTTAAAAGAGATGGAGCGGACGGGCAGGCTAGAATGGTTTATCTTCCCCAGTGGTTTCTGTGTGGAATTGACAACCCTGAGCCCTGTCTGCTGAAGTGAGATGCAGGTGGTCCCCGACTTACCATGGTTCCACTTAATGATTTTTAATTTCAAGATGGTGCAGAAGCAATACACATTCAGTAGAAACTGTACTTTGAGTTCCCACACAACCACTCTGTTTTTCACTTTCAAGCAGTGTTCGATAAATTGCATAAGCTATTTAATACTTTATTATTAAAAAAGGCTTTGAGTCCGATGATGTTACATACTGTAGGCTAATGTGCATGTTCTGAGCATGTTTAAGGTGAGCCAGGCTATGCTATGAGATTTGTCATGTTGGGTGTATTAAATGAATTTTAGACCTAATGATATTTTCAATTTATGTTGGGTTTCTCAAAATGTAACCCTAGTATAAGCCAGGAAGCATCTGTATCTTTTTTCATTTTCTGGGGGATACAAATGTAGGAGGAGGACTTTCTGAGCCCTAGGACATGCCCAGGTGATGAGGCTTGTGGACAGCTCCTCCCAGGCATCGCCCTTTCTCTTGGCCTGCACTGTGTTCTTACTGCGTGAAGCCACTAGGCACAAAGGCTGCATGTGGATTTTGTCTGAGTGGTGTTGGAAGCGCGGGCATCATAAGCAGGTTCCTCGGGGGAGAGGGACCACAGGGCGAGGGTCCTCTCCAGCCTTTGCCCTGGGAGCGCCTACTGTGATGGAGGCACATTCCCAAGTTCTTGTTCATGGTATTTTGATGGTATTTTGAAATGACATAACCAAACAAGGCAGGATAGCAGCAGCCAAGATGGGAAAACCTTGCCTTCCCTCCAGAGAACAGAGGGAGCCTTCCACAAACTGTGTAATTTCCAGAAAACATTGGTGCTTCTCCATGGCTCTGCTGGCCGACTGCATCCTCCTAACCCTTTAAGAATCCAGCCCTCCTTTCTTCTGACTTTAAGCACTAGGTAGGGCTTAAAAGATAGTTGCCAAGCCAGGCATGGTGGCTCATGTCTGTAATCCCAGCACGTTGGAGGCCAAGGCTGGAGGATTGATCACTTGAGCCCAGGAGTTGGGGACCAGCCTGGCCTACATGGTGAAGCCCCATCTCTACGAAAAACAGAAAAATTAGCCAGGCATGGTGGTGTGTGCCTGTAGTCCTGGCTGCTCAGGAGGCTGAGGCAGGAGATTTGCTTGAACTAGGGAGGCAGAGGTTACAGTGAGGTGAGATGACGCCACTGTACTCCAGCCTGGGGGACAGAGCAGCGGAGAGGGGTGAGGGGCACTGAAGATAGTTGCCAAGATACTTGTGCATTTTAGAAATTGGGACCAAGACTCCAGAATGCTCATGTGCTCAGGCATTTGTTAATTACATCAGCCTCAGTCCCAGTATCCCCTTGTCCCCTCCCAGGAAAGCAAAATGTAACTACTACTAATAAGCTGGTTGTACAGAGAATTCCTGGCTGTATGGAAATTAATGAAGCCCTAGGAAAGAGAGTGTGATGACATACTTACTAGATTACAGATGGAAGCTACTGTCTGAAGCTGAAGGAAGCAGGATGCAGTGAGCTTGGCTGCCACAGGGCAGGGGCACCAGTCCCTCCTCTCCACCCAGCCACCCTCCTCCCAGCAGCCTCAGCCCCACCTGGGGATGTTCGAGGCAAGTTTGGATTGATGATCAGCAAATTGGGGCAGGATGTGGCCCATCACAAGGAAGATCTGGGGGGTGGGGGTGCTGGTTAGGCTGGGAAACCTGAGGTGTAACCTGCTTAAGGCGAGTCTGTGGTCACCTGAGGTGGCAAGCAGCCCTCTTAGAGTGCCGGGTATGGGGAGGATTGCCATTCAGAGGCAGAAAGCTGCCCAGTGGGACAGGCAAGCTCGCAGAGTCACCATGATTCCTGCTGTAGGACCAGGTGAGGGTGCCCGCAGCTGCCACAGAGAAGGAAACGTTTCTTCTGGCTTCCACTGCCTGAGCCAGGGCTCTGAGCCACTGGAGTTACGTGGACAGGAGGGTGAGTAGAACCCATCTATTCCTCTGTGATCAGAAGTGATAGCCCGGGGCAGTGTGGCCGTTTCAGGTCAAAACGGATGTCATCCCATGAGGCCATAGGTACAGGGCGTGACAACCCAGAGATACTAAGTGCTAAGTAGAGGTGCAATGTAGGCGTCTTGGCCCCGTATCCAGGCCATGCAGGCGGTGTCTGGAGCATCCTTTGGAGATCATTCCTGGACTGTTACTCCTCGTACATAAATTGACCTTTCTCTAGTTGGGGATGCTGGGCCAGGCATTCCTGCCCATAAAAAACAAAAACCGTTACAGACAGAAGTCACAGTGACAGAGCGCTGGTAGGAGGGAGTGGCCAGGGAACCTGCAAGAGGAGCCTGTGCCGGCCTGCCCGCCTCACATAGCATCAGGAGAGAGACGCTTGCCAGGCCCTCCATGACTAAGTGGGTCCTGCTTCTGAATCGCAATTTCTTTTATACGTTTATTCCATTTTCTGAGTCACCCTTCATTGAGCATATACTAAGTGCCTGACGCTGTCCTGAGTATACATTACTCTAAAGCAGAGTCAGTGTTGATCCATTCCTTCGCAGCTCAAGCACCCAACCAGTGAACAGGGCGAAGTGCAGGCAGAGAGCCAGAAGCAGTGAGGGTGTGCGCTCAGCTTCCTGGAGTGTCTGCTAATGAGTAAAACAAGGTTTGCCAGCTTGAAATGGAAAAGCAACAGGAAACCAGGAATGAACTGCTCCAGAAAAGCCCGGGCCCCACACCCAGGAGCCTCCTACCTTGTTTGGTGTGAAATCTGTGGAAGTCTCCTTCCTCAGAGACACAGCTCCTCCCAGGAGGAACCTAGAGGGATGTGCAAAGAAAATCTCAACACAAAAGCTCAAAACTCTAGAGTAAAAACAGTTCGCATTTGGCTTTTGGAGTAAGAGTTTTAAGCAATGGATGCAGACCACTTTGCTGTTCACTTTCCTGTAAATCAACTTGATACTTTGCTGTCAGCCAACATGACAGCAGTGAACAGAGCCCAGGCAACCTCTCAAACTCAAGATAGTCAAGTTGTAACTATGGCATACCAGCCAGGAGCTTCTGGAGTGTGGTATAATCCAACAATGGGGTGAGGCCCCACGTGGTTTCCAGAATGCCAGAAGCCCCATATCCAGATACATGGTGGGCGCTGCATTGTTGTTTAGGACCAAGAGCTCCCCTCTGCCAATTCACTGCCTGTTTACACAGCAAGTCATGTGGACTTCTGTGGTATCAATATTTGAGGCCCACAATGTATCTGATCACCTTTAAAATGCTGTACAAATCTGAATTGAATGTGAGTATCCTATAACTTGAGTACTGAATGTGGCTAGAATCATCCCAAGGCAGAACTGAGATTCTAACTGCTACACACACACACTCACAGCCCTGGATTTTCCTTTGTGTCTGCTCTTTCAGCGTGGTGATTGATAATTTTCAGATCATGGGGTCTTTGGGTACATTTGGTATGGGTGAGCCATGTCTGACACTGAATGACATTGGGTGCTGCCCTGTCCCATCCCTGTGTCATGGCCAGGCCTCCTGTCCCTACCACTCAGGGCAGCCACTCTGCCTCTGGCCAGCTGTCTGGCCTGGACTTATCCCTCCCTGGTCTGTGGAAAAAGACATACCCTTGGGTCAGAACCCCCACAGCCCTCTGCAGTGACTCTCTGATAGCCTGTTTCCTAGTAAGCTGTTGCTTGCTTGTCTAGGCAAAATCTCTAGCAATTGCCCAACCAAAAACTGGGTCTTGGAGCTGATAGCTACACATCCCCTGAGGGTACCTCTGAAAAGCAAGACCTTCTGAAGGATGGAACCCTGAAGAGCCGGTACAGAAGCAGGACTGTGTGGGGTACCATGAGGGCAAGCACAAAGCTAGCCGCCTGCACAGACCCGCCAGCACGCAGCAGCTCCATACCACATTCCTGGTGTGTGGGCCGCAGGGAGCCCCCTTTGCCTCTAACTGTGTGTGGCACTCACAGGGCTGGGTAGTTTGTGTTTCTTTTGGTGATGATGTCTACTTGGGCTGAAGGCTGAGAGTGCCTGTTCCTTTGGAGACCCCGCTGCAGGCGAGTGGTGAGCACGTACTTCTGTACAGACACAGCTGCCGACGGGCCTCCTCCACACTAGCACTGAGTCGTCATGGAGATGATGCAAGCTGGGCTGTGTGTGGTCAGCGGAGGGACACCGGCCCTGCTGGATGGGTGTGTGAGAGGATTACGAACCAGCATCAGCACATCGCAGTAAACAGCCCCCAGCGCTGCCACACACAGATGTCGGGTGTGGTGTATGGGGTTCCTGGCCTGGTGTTCTGTTGACAGACGCTCTGTGACATCCCCAACTCATCTCCCTTGTCATGCCAAGACAGTTTCCTAGCAGCCTTACTCAAGAAAGGAATCACAAAGGACCCAGGTTTTTTTCTCTGTAAAGCTACTGGAAGAAATTAAAACAGGGACAGAAAATGGTTACCTTTAAAAAGTTGGTTTTAGGCCGGGCGCGGTGGCTCAAGCCTGTAATCCCAGCACTTTGGGAGGCCGAGGCGGGTGGATCACGAGGTCAAGAGATTGAGACCATCCTGGTCAACATGGTGAAACCCCGTCTCTACTAAAAATACAAAAAAATTAGCTGGGCATGGTGGCGCGTGCCTGTAGTCCCAGCTACTCAGGAGGCTGAGGCAGGAGAATTGCTTGAACCCAGGAGGCGGAGGTTGTGGTGAGCCGAGATCGCGCCATTGCACTCCAGCCTGGGTAACAAGAGCGAAACTCCGTCTCCAAAAAAAAAAAAAAAAAAAAAAAAGTTGGTTTTAATTTTACCAGTGGGAGAGAGACCGGTAGTGAAATAGAAGTTGTTTACTGAGTATTTTGGGTTGAAGGGATACTGGTTCTTGATGACCATCTGGATGATTTAGGATGAATTTTAAAATCTGCTGCGTAAGAAATTAAGGCAGTGCTCATTAGGAAGATCCTAGGCCTGTCCTGAGGATGATTGCATAGTCGTCTGTTCAGTGCCACCTGCCAGGCTGGGAAGGCACATGTGTTTCTGTGGATGTATCTGTGGGGTGCTCAGGGCCCTGGAGGCAGAGTCTTCCTGAGTCTGTCTGGGAGGAGTGCTTTCCTTGGGCATCCCAAGCTCCATTGAGCCCTGATCCATGGATGAGGAGGAGACAGGTCTCCTGGGGGACCACAAGACCTATGCCTACCCCTAGGAGGTATATGGGACTGGACAGAGGTGGGGAGAAAGCAGAACTGAGATCCTGCAGGATGTGCCAGAGGAGGACCAGGTGAGTGCAGACCCCACTCACTGGGCATGTGTTTAGTGCATGTGAGGTGCCAGGCATCATGCAGGCGGGGAGTTTTGTGGTGGGACAGGCTCAGAACCCTCCTCTGCTAGAGCTTATGGCTTCAGAAGACGATAGGCATTAAACATGCACATCTGCTGATGGGGACGCAGGTTGAAAGGGATGCATGGGATCTATCACATTGCACGGTAGTAGGAATCACATTTAGAAGGTCATAGATGTACCTTTCATATGGTGACAGGGTGTGCAGATTGTGACTAAAATCCAGATATGCTGCTTGAGACCAGGCTCAGCGTAAATATTGGTTGCTTTTAAAGGGGTTTCTTGATGTGAAAGGAAACAAGTAGGCTAGCAGATGAAGAGTGTGGGCTCTGGCGTGGTAGGACTGGATTTGGTGCTTGGTTTAGGGCTATGTGACTTTCTCTGTGGAAAATGGAATAGTAATTATGCTGGCAAGGATAATGCTTAGTGTAGTGCTGGGCTTATAAGAGAGTCTCAGTAATATTACCTTCTAGGTGTGATTGTTATTACATCACTGCTATTTTCTTATCTTTATTGTCATGTCAAGGAAAATCATTTTTGGTAATACGTCAAAGGCAACTTGTAGTTCTGGAAATTTTCTAGGATCTGGATTTCTTAGAAAGTTAAAAAGTCATTATTCCTGGAACAAACATTATGCAGATTTGGGATTTCAAGTTCACTGGTCCTAAACATATTATCATTTGTTTTTTTATTTATTTATTTTGTATATCAAAAGTGAATTCTAGTAATTTCACTCCTAGGGATGTGCCCCAAAGAATTGAAAACAGGTGTTCCAACAAGTATACAAATGTTCATAGTAGCCCTATTTACACAGTAGCCAAAAGGTAGAAGCACCCCAAGTGTCTATCAGTGGATAAGTGGATAACAAAATGTGGCCTGTACATACCGTGGACTTTTATTCAGCCATGGAAGGAAATGAAATTCTGATATATGCTGCAACTTGTGTGAATCTCAAAAACATTATGCTCAAAGAAAGCCAGCCTCAAAAGGTCACATACTGTATGATTCCATTGGTATGAAATTCCCAGAATAGGTAAATCCATGGAAACAGAAAGCAGATTGGTGGTTGCCATGGGCTGAGAGGAGGCGGCAAATGGAGTAGAATCGCTTCACGGGGGTAGGGCTTTATTTTGGGGTGATACAAATGTTCTGGAACTAGATGGAGGTGGTGGCTGCACAATATTGTGAATGTAGTAAATGCCACTGAATTGTTCACTTTAAAATGGTTAATTTCATGTTATATGAAGTTTGCATCAATAAAAAAGTTAGTTCTAAGCACCATTTATACTGTAATATTTGTAAATTACCATAATAGCGCCTTTATATGACTTAGACCTTTACAAATAATGTAAAATTGTCCCCTTAGACCATCTCACTTAGAACAGCTTCCATCATTAAAAAGAAAATGTGTTCCATGCTTGTCTGCCTTATTATCACCACAGCAAGAGCCCAAGGTTGATCTTTCATGAAGCTTTGCACAATCATCGTGAAATGTGGTTATCTCGTACTTTGCTGCCTACAGAGAGGCCCACAGAGGCTGCCATGTGAGACTGATATTCACCCTACCCTCTCTCATGATCCAGAGAAGTGGGAGAGCCTAGGAATACTCCAGGGGAAATCAGATCACCAGGCTTCACTTTATGTTTGTGATAATGTTGGTAAGTTGCTCAGAGCCATGCCTGGTTGTGAGTGCGATGTGGCCTGACGAGGATCCTGTGACCTTCCATTCAGTTGGACAGACACTGGAAATCCACCATAGGCCAAGGCAGCAGCTTAATTGGGGCCTTATTTGTTTATTCTGGGTTGTAGGTTGTTCCCGATGACCTAGCTGACTAGAAAGCATCGCAGGAAATGTGCAAGTCAGCTGATGAGCACTCAAAGAGTGCCCTGCACCCACTGTGCATCTACCCTTTTCCTGTCTCGCCTGGGCGACGGTTGCACTTCCAAGTTCAAGGATTAGCCGAGGTTGTCTAGATGCTTGATTAGCGTGTCCTTTTAAAAGGTCCATTCCTCATCTCGCTGTTTGCCAGCGTACCCTTCCTCTCCCGGACAGCCATACCTGCTTCCCTGGGTTAATGACAGTTTATGAAGTGAGGCACAGTGAGAGGGATCTGAAGCGTTTGCGGGGAGCTTGTAATAGGATCTAAGCTTTTCCCTTCAAGGTTGGTTGGTTTTTTAAGTCCACTCTAGGTTTATGGAGAGGAAAATTCATTATAATCTGACATTATTTGGCTATGGCCATGACATGGATTTATAGCCCATGTCATGTGCAGCTGGGTGAGGGGAGATGAATATGCCCCCAGTTGGTCTCCCATCCTGGAGAGGATTTCATGGCTCATTTGACAGAGGAACCCAGCAACCCTTCATTCAGGGGACAGTGCTCTTCCCAGGAAGGGGTATTCAGATCCAGAGGTGGTGGAAGGCATTCTTTGGCTATACTCATGAGGGTTTGAGTTAGGAGGCCCTTTGGAGCAGACATTTGACTTAAGACCTGAGAAAACACCAGCATTCTCTTACATCACCATATATGCAAGTATGATCGTCCCTGGAGGTGGCATACGCTCATGTCTTAGAAGGAGAAAAAGTTATTTGTTCTAGAAAAGGGTCATAATTAGATAGATATGGGATTTGTCCTTTGAGCTATCAATGGCATTGATGGCAAATATGTGTCCCTTAATAGATACAGCAGCTGTCACTGGGTGATGGCCTGAGAGTGACTATCAGAGTCTGGGCCCGTCTGAAGGCTGTGACTGTCCTCCAGGACCCAGGGAAGGCAAGAAGCCTTAGCCCAGGTGTCGCTGCATGGAAGGCCTTGTACAAGCCACTTAGTGATGTATTTTCCCACCTGGAAAGTAGATGTAGTAATAACTGGAGAAGACTTTCCTGTGTGTGTTTCCTGTGTGTATGGTGAAACTAAATGATTGTTATTGTTTTGCCATGGTGCTGTGGGCTAAGATGCTGGACAAATCTGAACTGTTACCAGACAAATACATCTAAGTCGGATGGAGACCCTTTTTTGCTTGTTTTTTTAAATCACATTATTCCAGTTTTCATGATATCTCAGCTTCCTCTGTTGCTTTGCTTCTAGAAAAATCAGTTTTGTCTTATATACATATATACTACCTTTTTCCTAAAAGGATCTAAGGGGCTTTATACAAATAGTATAGTTAAGCAGAATAAAACAATCTAAATTCATGTGGAAAGAAAATGAGATGCAGAGAGTAGAGATGATGAAGGTTTGTGTTTGGGGGAGGGTGTGAAAGGGGAGTCCTGAGCTGAAAAACTTGGCTTCTCCCTGTAAGGAGTGGTGGGCAAACGGACAGAAACAATACACTTCCCTTGAGCACCCATCAAATGGTGGGCACCATGCTTCACGCTGGGATAAAGCTGAAGTCAGCCCCACGCTGGTGGTCCCTCAAACGTCCAGAGCCTGTGGGACTGGAGAAAGGGGCATGAGGTGGCAGGTCAGCCTTCTGTGCCTTCATTATGTAGTTAGAAACAGTTCCCACAATCTCAGCCGCATCTGTGCCAGGTGTGCCCTGCATTTTGGATGTGCCACATTCGGCCTCTCCCTCACTGTACAGGAACCAGGATGTGAGTCTGGGATCAAGATCACTGAGGTTTGTGGATAATGGTTTGACTGGATTTTGAAATGATTATTTTCCCAGTGTCATTTCATTTACAGCTCTTTATGTGACCCTGGACTTGGTGATAGAAATCAACTTTGTGTTCTCAATTACTATGACTGTGTAATTTCCTAAGATTTAGTGTCTCCTGTGAAGAGTCCTGCTTCTGCTAGGACATTGGGCAGCTGCTCCATCTCTGAGCAGTTCGTGGAATACTAAGTGACAGGCACCGGTCCATTGAAAATGCCTCCCTGAGACTTTTGTGTACACTGTCGTTATTTATCACCCTGCACTCCTCCGCGTGTGTAGCTCAGAACTGACTCTGAATTAAACAGGCAGTGCTTGGGTTTGGGTGTCCTCTCCCACTCAGGGTGCCTCCCATTCATGATGAGCCCCAGGTGTATTGTGTGACCACAGGATCGTGACCACAAGCGTGGCTGTGGGTGGATGTGTAGGTTTTGGAAAATGATTACTTGGAAAATTACATTCTTATACCTGGCAGTCTTACCTAGTAAAAGTGGAGAAATAGCGGCTAGGTGGACTTTGCTGTGTAAACTTAGTGTGGCTTAAAGCCATTTCAGGCTAGGTGCGGTGGCTCACGCCTGTAATCCCACTATTTTGAGAGGCTGAGACGAGAGGATCATTTGAGGCCAGGAGTGAAGAGACCAGCCCAGGCAACAAGGAAACCCTGTCTCTAAAAAAAAAGAAAGAAAGAAAAAAAAAAAAGCCAGTCATAATGGCATGCACCTGTAGTCCCAGGAGGCTGAAGTGGGAATATCCTTCAGCCCAGGAGGTCAAGGCTGCAGTGAGTCATGATCATGCCACTGTAGTCCAGCTTAAGTGACTGAGCAAGGCGCTATTTAAAAAAAAAAAAAATCCATTTCAGTAATTCACTGGGACTGTTTTCTTTGCACTCCTTTGTGGGGGATGTTTCCCTGAGCCCACAGCCGGCACTTTATCGGCAGGGCCCCGTGCTTCAGCCACCCTGGTGCACATGTAGCAGCAGGCTGGTGCCTGTGATGGGGGTGGGCCCAGGGGCATTGGAGTGGGACTTGTCAGTCTGCAGTGGTGATGACACTTCGAAGGAATGGGAGAATTTCATCTTCTAACTTGCTGTTCAGTACTCTCTGTTCAACTAAAGTAAACGTGCCTGATGAACAAACACTCATGGTTGACGATGAGGCACAAGGATTCAACAGAGGAGACAGCCAACCCTGGGGTTACTGGCATGTTGGGCACTCTATCCGGCAGCCGGTTCCCCAATGTCCCAGGAGTCAGTGGCACTTACTGCACACAGTCTCTTGTTAATGTCTGCTTGGCTTGGCTTCAAGCTGTGGTTAGGTCCAGGTCTTCTGCATTAACCATCTTTGGACCAGCAGCCTCCAGAGCCATGTTTTCATGGTGAAAGGCAAGTCCCCAGGGACACAAGCCCATCTGTACCCAAGTGGAACCCGTGATGCCCTTCACCTTTATCTTGTTTGTGGGTATTGAATTGGCCAAGGAAAATCTTATGGCTGAGCCTAAGGTCAAGGGTGGAGATGTACACTCTGCAGAAGTGGAAGGTAGGGAGGAGTGTTCGCTGGGCAGTAGTATACCTGAGGCTCTGTGAGAATGTCTACTTTTAGCAGTCAAGAGAAGACAGATCTTAGGCTTGCAGGTTTCCTCATTCCAAAGTTGGTGGGCTTGTACTTAACTTTGAAGTGATATTTCTTCCCAGGTGAGGGGGAAGCAGGAAAGTAAGAGGATCTTGGGAACTGCTGTGCTCATTAATTTTATGGCAAGTCCATATATCACCTGGAAAACCATCCATGTGGTGTTGCGTAGTGGACCAAGAGCTGTGGTCTGGATTCCGCGCATAGCTTTTGGGAAGAGGCTGACATGAAGTATGCTACTAGCTTGCCGAGAGCCCTGCTCACTTCTGAGTGCGGCTTAATTCCAGTCATGTCCTTTGTTCTTCCAAGGCTAACCACCTCAAAGGGATTGCAGTGGCCAGTGGAGGGCTGGTGAAGATTCAAGCACACTGACAATTAGGCTAAATGAGCAGAGGCAGGTTCTTGCATGGAAGTCACATCAACTTGCTGGAATGACTGTCCCTTGACCTCCTCTTGTCTACCTGGTCTTCCTCCACCTCACTTTAATGCTGCTGTGAACTCTGAGCATTTAACTGGGAAAGTTGTCACCACCCCTCCATCACCCATGTCCTGCAGGTCCAGGACTGGAATGAGGGGCACATGTAGTTGCCTCGTGGGTGGGATTTCAAGGAAACAGGATACATTCCTTCCCCACCCCCTCACCTTTTCCCAGAAATGCCCTCATCACTCTTGCCTTTTGAAATCCTGTCATTGGAATTTCCTGCTTTTGCAGCTCTTGTCAGCCGGTTTCTTTTGAAACTCAGTACCCTTGGGAGCAGTGATGTGAAACCATCACAGATGCTGACCTCGCTGACAGACTGGGCAAGAAGAGTTCTGGGAGGATCTATCAGGAGTGTGGGGAGCGGGTGGGGCCTGCCCTGTAGTGAGGCTTAGGGTATGGGCCCTTAGGGAGGACAGGAGATGAGAGTTGGGATGTGACGGGGTGAGGGGGTGGTAAAAGGTAGAGGGTGAGGGGTGAGAGGGCCCCAAAAACACCCCCCGTGGGCCACGGTTTCTCTTGTTCTGCACCACTCCAGGGTGGGACTAGAGGACATTCAGATCTTCAGGATGCCAGCCAGGCTCCCCTCCTATTTTTTTTTATCCCAGAGATAGATAACAGAGTTCTTTCTTCTGCCTGCTTTTTGGGGGGCTCCTCCTTTCTTGCTGCAATGCTGTCAGAACCATAAAGAGCCAACATCTATGATTAATTTCAGTGGCCTGCACTGGTGAATGCATGTGGCACACAGAATACCTGGCTGTGGAGAAGCAGCAGCAGGACCTAGCATGTTGGCACTGGAAGGGAATGCGGAGGCCTCTTAGTTTAATCCCCTCATTTTACATGCAGGGAAACTGAGGCCCAGAGAGGGGGCCCCCATAGTTAGCCAGTGGCAGTTGGCTCTGGGGGTCCCTGGACAGCAGCACCCCACCCCAGTGCACTCTTGGCTGGGCAGTGTGATGGGGGCCCAGCCTGGTGGATGCTCAGCAATAGGAAGGGTAGCAGTGGGGAATCCCTTCCCAGGTCTACCAGACTGGGGCTCCACTGGGTCCTAGCAGTCCTAGCAGTCATCGAAATATGGGGTTTCAGTTTTCCGATTCTTAAAAACCCTGAGGAAGGAGTCTAGAAGAAAAACAACAAAAAAAAAGTCTACACTGATAGATCAGCTCATCAAAAGATTATTTTGAGACCATTCAGGTGATGTAAACAAACTTTCTGCTTTGTAGCACCCAGCAGTGAGTATCTGGAGAAGCTGGAAATGGGTCTCACCCAATGAGGGCTGTGAGCGTGTGCCTCAAGGGTGCTGCAGGTTTCATTTCATTTCTATCTCCACTTATCAAGCAACTGCTGGATAATAGTGGTCAGCTGTTTTATGTCCATTGCACATTATTGCATACTGTGTCTAATAAGCCTGTAGAAGTGAGTGCATTATCCTCACTGCAAATGTGGAAACCAAAGCTCTGTGCTAGGAACTTGCATCAGGTTCCCTGGGTGGCAATGGTGATGCAAAACACACACAGATCTGCCCATGTGAAAGCCCCACGCTCCTGACAACTGAGCCATGCTGTCTGCTGAGCCGCCTTTGTATGGCATGACAGGGCCAGAGAGAAAGGACTGGTTACGTACTGCACACCCAGAGAGACAGGAATGGGCACAGTTGCCACCTCTGCCGTAGGAAATGGAGTGCAACCTGCATGATGCAGTGACTGTTCTCCCTGGCTGTCCTGCGACCCCAGCTTCTGCCCTGGGCTGCTGCCTGGGCTGCTGGAGGGCACACCTTGGGGCACGAACATGCCCTACAACAGGTTGTGGGTTTTGTTGGGGTAGAGCACCCTCAGACCCTTGTTGCCTCTTGCATTCTCCATCCCATGCCCCCTCCATTCTCCATCAGGAATTCTACTCCTGGGACTTGGAAAGCACACACACATGCAATGTGGACTGGAGGCAGCTCTTCTGATTCTGACTCTGGGGGTGCCTTTCACCTGTTGGGCCTCAGCAGAGCATGCAAAGGAATGAGGGAGGGTGATTCACTGTGGGGAGTTAAGGATAGGAGCCTCTGGGATCGAGTTCCAGATCTGCTGGTTGGGAAAATGTTTTACTTAATGTGAGTGTGTTTGGAGTGAGCTGCCGAATTTCCACAGCTTAGATTCAGGGTAGAGGAAATGAGAAGAATTCATCTTTGATTTCCATGATGGTGGAGTGCATGTAGGCCCAGAGAGCAAGAGCAAGTCTGCGCAGAGGTTCTGTGCCAGTGGACACACTATTGGGGGCATGCTGACAATGGGAGGGTGTCGGGGAGCACACAGACCCCCTGCGGGGGCTAGAGCTGACAGTTCCCACTGAGAGGGAGGCAAAATTAGAGATGGCCGTGCTGCAGGAGCCGAAAGGCCTGCCTGGCCCTGTGGTTTGGAGAGCAGGAGCCCCATGGCCGAGCCCTGGGCCAGGCCTCCGGGTTGCTCCAGGGCTCAGGTTGAAGATACTGCCTCTGCTCAGTACCAGAGGGGACGCTGGTGGATCCAGGCAGGGGCTGCATGGTAAAGCCTGTCTGTAGTTGCATTCTGGCTCAGGGAAGGCGGGCTCGCTTCCTCCCTAAGGAGCAGTTTCTGATTGATGGTGGATAGCAGCTATTTTTCTTTTATCTTGTTGCCATGAGTGTTTATTGGGGTTAAACCTGCATCTTTCCTTTACACATTAATGTAGGGAGATACTGGCTTTGAGAAATGAGTGTAGATTGAATTGAGTTATTTAGGCTAATATGTTCCTAATTAGTGCAAGTGGCCTGCATTTTCTTAATCAAAAGAATCTACCCCAGGGAAAAAGTGGACTCGGTTTTACTGAGATACCAAAACATGGGTGTGACGTAAATGAGAGAGCTCTAGGAATCTTCTGGTCCTGCTGCACCACGTGCCAGATCATGAGCACCGAAGGAAGGCCTGAGGGCCGCCAAGATGCTGGCCTGCCCTACAGTGGGGAGACGGGTGATGCAATACTGCCCTGGGCCTGAGCTGACTGCAGGGCCTGGGGACACTGCCCGGGGGACGGTGCAGGGAGCCACCGCACACACTCCAGCTCTCACCTCCACGGTGGGAGACAGCCGGGCGCCCTCGTTTGCTTGGAGTACTTCCCTTAAAGTGGGTCTGGCTGGTCATTTTCTTTTACTTACCAGCTTTGTTTCTTTGTTTCATTGTTTAGTCCTCAGAACAGCCAAAGGAGAAAGCTGCAGAAGAGCTCACCAGGAGGTAGAGCCGTGTATGCATCCTCCAGGGCTGGCAGGCAGGAGGAGGTGGAGGGGTAATGGTCCTCCCGTGAGGAGAAGATACTTGGAGGGGGAGTCTGGTGATTCCTGTGGACTCAGGTGACAATGAGGAGGAGAAACTCAGTGTGCTAATGGTGGCATTGGGGCTGGCCCATTACTCTCCTTGGGCCCTTCTCCCTTAGGTGGAGGAAGGTTTGACTGCCTGATGTGGTGAGTGAGGACTGCATGAGGTGTGTATGCAGACAGAAGGTTAGTTAAGTCCAGGCTTGGCCAGGGCCAGAGTCATGGGCAACAGCGGTGATGATGGCAGATAACAAATCCTGAAATATAATAAAAATGCCCAGAGTACAGCCCAGAAATGCCTGTGATAGTCCCTAGAGGTGCCTGGAGCATGCCTGTGTTCACACAGCCTGGTGGTCTCCCACCTCGTGTGCCTGGGCCGCAGCCTTCCCCCCACTGGAGGCCTCTGTTCCCACTCCCTGCTTGCGGGCCTGCTGGATTCTGGCTCCCGTGCTCCTGTCCCGCCGCCCCATTCCCAGCCTCCTCCCGGTCTCCCCTCACTGTTGCAATGGAGTGTTTTGGTGGCCAGCACTGACCTCTCTTCCACCCAGCATTGAGCTCATGGAAGAAGTGGAGCTTTGCTCTTCTGTGGAGGAGCACAGAAATGCTGGTGACCACAGGGACCCCTGGTGTTGTCCACAAAGGTCTCCAGAACACAGTAGGGGATGGGTGGGCTGCCCAGGGCTGAGGCAGGACCCTGGTGAGCAGTGCAGTGATGGGGCGCACATCAGCCCCTTCCTAACAGCCAGGGCTGAGGGAAGGCGCTGCACAGAGCCGTGCTACACAGAGACGTGCCGCACTGTGATTCAGCGCACGTAGGGACCCTGGAAGCAGGGGACAGTAACTCCCTTTTGTGGTCAGAAAATTGGGGATGCTAAATGGCTGGCTCAAGCCACAGAGGTGCTGCCTGGTGGATTTGGGATTTGAACTTGGCTCTGCCTGGCTCCTAAGTTTGTGTTTGTTTTCTGTGCTCCCTGGAAGGACCAGCCAGCCTTGCTGCTAAGCAGCTGGGGACGCTGGGAAGCGAGTATTCTATATGCATCAGCCAGTGAAGCGCTTATCAAATGACCCCCAGATGCCATCTCACTAGGGGAGGCCATGTTTCTGGCGCCCTCCTGTCCCCACAATTCTGCCTGTGGGTGTTTTTGCAGGAGATCTTGCCCTGGGTAGGAAAGCCAGTAGCCGGGGAGGGGGGTGGCATTGGGCTGCTCCTTCTGGCTTGCTGTCATCTCCCTTGTCCTGCCTCCTGGGCCTTCCCAGGTCCACTGTAAGGAAGGACCTTGAAAGAGCACAATCCCTCGGGCACCGAACCTGGGGGCCTACAGAGGGGCAGCCCTGGGGGAGGGGGTTGGAGCCTGCAGTTTTCTCTGGGATTTCTTTTTGGTGATCTTGTCATTTTGGTGGGTGTTAGTTTCCTTGAGCATCTTCATTGTATTAGTAGCCATGAGTGTTACTGAAAGACATTTTTATTCTTAAAGCATTCAGGGACTGATAACCAAAATTATAAGACAAGCTACAGGAGATGAAATCAGTGGCACTCGGGGATTGTGGGACAGGACGTTTTCTCAAAGGCGGCTGGTGTAGGGCGTGTGGACTGGGAGGTGGGCATTCGGAAGGGGACACACCCCTCCCATCACTCTCCTCTCGCCCAGTCTTGAAAGCCACTGGAGTCGCATCCGCTGCAGAAAACCTTACGTTAAGTGATGTGAGAAGCAGTCACAGGGTGGTATTGGCTGGACAAAGGGCGTGGAGTGGCATCTAGAAGTGCGTGGGAGGCCACTGCCAGTGTCTTTGAGGCTTTGGTGATGTTTTGAGACTCTTCCCAGGCCGGGCAGATTGTCTTCCGTGTCCACCTCTGAGGGTGAGGTCCCTGCATGGCTAAGCATGTGTGTATAGAGTGTATGTGCTTAAGGATGTGTGGCCTCACACATCATATTGGGTGATGCTCTTGAACATGCTGACTTTAAAAAATCCACACTGGTCTCGTCGGCTTCCCTGATGACAGAATTTGGGAAACTAATAAAAGACATTCTGGCCTTGTGCCATCAGAAGTGAAGTCAATGTGGGGAACAGCTGCCTCTGGGTGGATGCTGCTTGTGCGCTGTGCTGGATGGCCTCTGCTCCGTGGCCGGCCACACAGTCCTGTCCCAGAAGAGGCCCAGTCCGCCATCACTCCTTCACCCATCTGGAAAGAGACCAGGGTCCAGAGTGGGGGTGACAGTGACGCTTTCCATGGAAGCTGCTTTAAAGAGAGAACAAATTAAGCCTGGCACTGGCCTTCTGGTTTTGGAGACTGAGCTGCCCTGCCCTGTGCTGGCAGTGCCACTCAGTGTGAAGGGAAGAACAGCTTCCCCTTTCCATACCTCTCCCTAACGTCCTGGGAAGTTGCTGAAATACAGGTGTTAATGGTGCAGTTAAGCTGGCTTAACTTCATTAAGTTAAGCCACCATTAAGCCAATCAATAGCATGCCTTTCCACAGCCATTGCACAAAACTTTTGTCTTAATTAGACTTGAGGTGCAAACTGCTGATTCTCCAGTGCAGTGTGCCTGCCGTGCTGTGCGTTTTTGTTAGTGTGTCTGGATGTGGTATTCATGCCAGGGCACCTGGACTGCAGGGTAATTGCTTGCCTGGCGGTGGGAGCCCAGAGGCCAGGGTGGTGCAGTGTTGTGGCCACAGTCAGACCCCAAGTATGTCTGTGCTCTGAAGGGAGTCTGACCTGTCATCTTTGTCAGTCCTTTCTGAGAGTCCTATAGGGCAAAGGTTCACTTGGGGCTCCTGAAAGCTTGCATTTGCATCTGTCCATGAGCCTGGTCCAGTGTGAGCAAGCTGACGCCTTGTGGAATCTGGATCTGGACCTGCCAGGATGTGAGTCTGCGCGTTAAGAGAGTGTCCTCCTTCCGTCCTGGCCTTTTTGGCTTCACTGGCTCTGCGTGGCTCCAAGTCCGACCTCTCCCTTCCTCCCACTCCCCTGGGGCACCTCTTTGTACTGCATTCAGATTTTTCCACTCATCCAGTTTTCCTCTTTTCTGCCCTGGAATCTGAGGGGTCCATGGCCTATAGAACAGTTTGCCTAGGATAAGCCATGACACATAAGGGGCTGGTAGAAGGCTGATCTCCTGCTTAGAATCAATGATGTTTCTGACATGGAGAGGTGGACATTCAGCCGCCTGTCAATACATGGCAGTAGGAAGGTGCTTGGACCCTGCAGGCCTGGTGCTTTGTACCTGTGGATTTTCAAAGTCACTTTATTGGAGGATTTCATTTCACTTTCAGTTCTGAAAGTAAGGGCCAGGCAAAGGCATAGGCAGCATTCTGTGTTGCTCTGAAAGAGGTAATGCTGTGCCTTCAGCAGATTTCCTGTTGATGATGTAAAAGTGTGGTCGAGGGATGTGTTTGACCCTCCTGGAAGAAGCACGAAGGTGTGCCCGCACAGCGGTGACTCCAGGGGGCCTTTGGTTGCAATTTGAAGGCACGCAGGAACCTGGAGGCCCAGAGAGGCAAAGGGCATGGGACGCAGGCCCTGTGGTCACTCAGCACGTGCTCTCTCAACCACACCACAGTCCCACACAAGGTCATCTGTGATTATCACCTGGGCGCAGCAGACCAAGTCACTGAAACCCCAGAACCAAGGCTTTGCTCCAGGTGGGCCTGGACTCTCAGCTCAGTCCCTAATAGGCCATCAGGGCACCACACTGAGCTGATGGCTGGCCCACTGCTATGACCAAGGTGCCTTTTGGATTGGCACATGGTGGGGGGAGCTTCCACACCGTAATTCTAAATCCCAGGAGCTCTGAAGCAGGAATCTTTCCACCTGTTTGGCACAGCCCATCTGATAGCAAAACCTGCTTTGAATTACCAGGAGCCCTGGTACCACTGGAAATGTTGGGTTTCCCTGCAGAGATGCAGTGCAGACCAGACCTCCCAGGAGTGATGTCTCACAGGGCCAGTAGCCATTCTCCTTTTCCCAAATCCAAACTCCTCCAACTCCAAATTTCTTGGCTGGTCTGTCCCCAGGGGTGGCAGTCAGTGCTGTGAGTCTGAATCTGGAAAGACAGTGAGCACCTGTGACCCCTGCCCCGATGGTTACGCCATCCTCCATAGACTGGCAGCACTGAAATGGCACACGCGACTGTCCTCGTGCTCAGCTTTGCACTGCTCTTCCCTCTCAGCACCCTCCTGATTTGCATCTGTGCTTGCTCTCCATGTTTCTGTGATATTATCTGTGACATACAGACAACAGCCATGGTATTGGCCTCATGGGGGGTTGTCCAGAGATGAAAACGACCCAGTGATTATGTGCCACAGAATTTTGCATCCAAAATTTGCATTTTAACTTTTTCCAAGGGACTTTTTTCTGCTCAGGTTCCATGAATGGCCCCTTGGTCTCTCCTGTGTGATGTTCTGTGGTCACAATCACCCTAGATTCCCGAAGCTCTGGTGGAGAGGCGGTACCAGTGTCTGCAGCCTGTAAGAAACTGCATCTTGACCCCAAACCACAGCTATAAATAAATTGACATATTTATTTGTGGGCCTACAGAGACATAAACAGTCTTGTTTTTTGAGGTGCTTAGGTAGCTCTGGGCTGCCCAAGACTTTGTGAGAGTACCAGGTTGGGACATCATGCTCAGGTGACTTCCATGCACCCTGCAAAGCCACCCCCCCCCGGCCCTGTTTGTGCTGGAGGCCGCACCGTCTGCACTGTACACCCAGGCAGGTGGTTGGATTTGTCCAATGGGAGGCAAAGGGGAACTATGAGATCAGGGTGTTCCCCTTCTCAGCTGTCTCTCGGATCGTATCAGAGGCCTCAGATCCCATCAGAGGCCCTCTGCATGGAGCTCTTCCCTGTGGCCTCTGCAGACCTCTTTGGCCCTTCCCTTTCAGGTCTCAGATGCTAAAGCTTCCCACTGTTGCCAGTGGTAGGGCGCTGCACTCCTATGTGCAATTTCCTAAACCCCGTGCACAGTCCTATAGTTTTCCTTTTGCTAACTCCCCTTGGTGACCTGATTAAGTGTGCCACTTCTCTATATCCAAGACCTGCCTGTTCAAATAAGTAAGCTAGAGAAAAGCTTGAGTTCTCATTCGAAAGGCTGAGTGAGCCCAGGCATGGACCATCCATGGCCTGTTGGCTGGCTGCTGCCAGCAGGGTTGAGCTGTCCCGTTGTCACATCACTAGCCTTAATACAGTCACACCAGTCTCATGCCCTGAAGTTGTCTTATTTGCCCAAATGACGAGGCTACCAAGAAGATGCTGTGAACCTTGGTTACCAAGAAGAACTCAGAAACCTAGATGCATTGTGCTTGCAGCCATTCAGAATAGGTGCAAGGATCCAAATCCCTGGGCCTCATGAACAAAGAAAGTTACAAATCAGGATGACTGTCATTAACTGTAATTGCTTTTGCATAACTCCTTTCAGAGTTATTGCAGGCATGGAGTCCGGGGAGTTGCCCATAGTTCTTAATGTATTGGGGAACAGGAACACTGAAAGGCATTCTCATCTAAAGACCAGTTCACAAAGGAGGCATTTGAATGTGAACATGCCAGCTTTAAAACCAGATAAAGCCAGAAAGTATGAGAGCCCACAGAGATGTCATTAAGGAAATTATTTCCTCCCAAAATAGAGCCACCCCAGGTGACCTCCCAAAACAGAATTTTTGTCATGTAAATCTGAAGTCACCTCCATCCCCTTTCTGTTGAGAATTGTTCTGTTTCCTGACAGCACACAGGGATTTTTGCAAGGCAAGGCGTTGTCACCCAAGGAAACTGACTTCTTTTCACTCCATTACATTTTTTTTCCTTGCCACGAGCCTGGGAGATTACTGTACCTGACCCCTGCCTTTGGAACATGGGTGAAAGTTGTCATGATGGAGGACACATGGCTGGGACAGCAGATGGCTAGAAAGCTACTACAGGAGGACTCAAATCACTTTCTCCTTTAGTAGCTTCTGGAAATCTTTATGCCCATGTGGTAGAAAAACAGATGGGTGTTCCGTAAAGAAAGCGGCACCAGTGTCTGCAGAGCATAAGAGATTGCATCTTGACTCCAACCCATAGCTATGAATAAATTGACAAATTTATTTGTGGGCTTATCAAGGACATAAAAAAATCATTCTGGCTGGCAAATGAAAATGGCATTGTGTTGCTCACTAACATTCGTTTGTCAACTGTTCTTGGAATAGGTGTTAAATTATAACTGAGGAGCTGGCGTTATAAAGCTGAACTGGGATTTTCCAAGCTGTCATATGAAAAGAAAATTATTAACTATCTCCTTTTCTATCCCCCCACCCCCCGCTCCCTCTGCAGAAAAAGCCCCTTTCTCTGCTGTCATATGACTTGGACTGCATGCTCTATGTGTACACGGTGTAATGAATGCCACATTATCACCCACTGGCTGGGGTGAGCCTTCTTGTTATTTATTTCCAACTGGAACAGGATTTCACATCCTATGCTCCCACACAAAGGAATCTTGGAAACAACCATTTCAGACAGTTCCTTGCGTAAGAGTTTTAGGTACTCTTCTGTAGAGAAACTGTTGTTGGAAAATGAGCTTGGATTTCTTGATGCTGCATGTCAAGGATTGGCAAGAAATGGTCTGGATGGTGCTGCTCTTACATGCACTGTTGGTCAGACATTAGGTGTGGTGGAAAAAATCTGTGTAAGGATCTCAGTAATTATGGGGAGGACCACGATGTAGCTCTGGGATGTCTTACTTTGCACTTAGATGTCTCTGCTTTTGGTTTTGAGACATCACATGGAAAGCTGTATTGGTTTTCATCCTGCTCCATGGGTCTCTGGTGTTGGGGGAGCTGGACTTCATAGTGTGGAAGATGAAGCATGATATGACTTCAGGAATGCATGCTGAGGGAAAATGTGTGGTCATGAAAATACACTTTGGGTTTTTTTTTAGCCAGAAACTGGGCGACAATGAAATCTTAAGAACTGGATAAATTGAGAAATCAGCTGACTTTCTCAGATCTTGGTCTCTTCATCTTGTGTATGGTATCACAGGCTTGATCCAGAGGATTGCCGAGGTTCCTTCCAGCTCTGCTTCTAGTTCTTAAACACAAAGCCTATGGGGCTTTTGGAGTAACTCAAGGCTTCTAATCTTTAAGTTTCAAACAGACCACTGGGAGGATCTTGTTAAAATGAGGATTCTGATCCTATATGTACAGGGGGATGCCTGGAATTCAGGATTAAACAGGGAATCTCTCTTGTGATGCCAATGGTGCTGGTCCATGGACCACACTTCGACTGCCACAGATATAGATGGCCAAAGCTGCATGGTCCTGGGTGAGCCAGATTCCTTCTTTGTCCAGGTGGCTCAGGTCTGGGTGGCTCCTTCAGATCTTCAGACACATCACATTATTTCATCTCTTTGTCAATAAAGACAGACAAGGAGAATGAAGTGAGAACTTTTCTTTCCAGTAATATAACACATTGCTGCTAGACACACAATAAATACTTATTGCAGTAAATGAGTGAGAAGAGAAATTAATGTATTCAGGGATACATGTACCATAAATACTGAAAGTCCCTCCCACTCGCCATACATGAACACATGCCTATGTGCATGCACCAGATTTCACTACCTAGAATCCTTATGTTCGTATTCTATAGCACCCAACTTCTATTTTCCTCAGTCTCCTACACATATTATGCCTAGATACACTATGTCCTCTGACTATCCTTTGGCCCACCCAATGCCTATCATTTTCTAGATCATTGCAAGTCCTCAGTCTTCCTTGAAGCCTCTGGATTCCTCCAACCCAAATGCCTTCCCTCCCTGTTGTATCCATGGTCTTCGGGAGCAAGGATGCAGACTCAGATCCAATTGCTGGCCCTGCCCAGCTACACTCAAGGGAGATACTGCTGTTGCCCATACATCTTTCTTAGGCTCAGGACTGGGCTTCAGATCCTTTACAGCACAGTGCTCCTGATGGCTTCTAACAGCTGCTTGAAACATCTTTTCCATCCTTGATTTAGACTTAAATGTTATTTTTATTCTTCATGTATATATTCTCTTCCTCTTTTGCCAGATGGTAAATTTGTTGAGAATAGCTACTATTAAATGTTTTCCTGGGGTGCCCGGCAATATGCTGGGTGCATAGTAGGTGCACATTAAATGATAAGCTGACTGTCTGGAGCAGCGCTGAGTCATACATTCTCGTGTACTGGTTTAATGCCTAACAACAAATAATCCCATAGCTTCCTTGATCCCAGAAGTGTTCAGAACCAGTCACCGAGCAGCTCAGATGGACCCTGATTTAGGGCACCTGTCTCATGAGCGTGGGGAGAGTGGGAGGGCACCCTGTCACATGATTCCTTTGAAAATGCTGTCAGGATTTTATGGAGAAATGCCAGAAAGCAACAACAGAGATCTGTTTGGAGAAAAAGAAACAGATTAATCTTTTTTTTTTTTTTTCATTATGCCTGAAGGAGAGGGAGGTTGTTTGCTCTTCAGTGTTCTACATGCAGCTGCCTCTATTGCTTTTGGTTGGACCAGGCCCATCTGCCCAAAAAGTGAGTGGGGGTCATGCATCTCAGTTCCTGCAGTCTCGCCTGGCTGCCGTGCAGGAGTCAGATGGTAGGGCCGGAAGGACCGGGCTCAGGGCCAGGGGCCTTTGGGCACGTGCTGTGGAGGAGCACTTGTGAGATGCACACGCCATGTCTGCACCCGGCAATGCCCTTGGAATAAGCTCATGCTACTGTCCCTGTGATCTGCTGAGCCCAGCCAGCCCTTCGTGGTGGGGAAATGCATGGAGGAATTTTGGAAGACTGGATATTATTCCAGTCGTGTGTGAAGTCCTCTGGCCTTAAGTCACTCCTCTTTGCTCCTCTTTGTCTCCCAGGCCAGGCCTTTCCACAGGTTTCAAAGTGGAGAACTCAAACTTGGTAAGGTCTCCAGTTTCAGGTGGCTGTTGCGTCTCAGCTCTGTCAAGGATTGGCTCCAAACTGAGCCATGTTTCATGCCTCCTCTGTCTAAACATAATATGTATTTTTAAATGTTTCCTTCTAATTAAAAGCATCATTTATGTTCTGTACAGAAAATTTGCAATGTATAAACATAATATTTTAAAATGGGAAGTAAGACTTACCCTTTTCAGAATCCAGAGAGTCCCCTTGTTAGTGTATTGGGGTTCCACATATGTGTTTGTTTTCAAAACATGGCTGGGATCATGTAAACATGAGGTTTTGTATCCTGGGCTTTTCACTTAATGCTATATTTAATTACTACACTAAAGTGTTCTCAAAATAGGATATTTCATAGCTGCAGAAGAAATCATTGCACATATTCCGATAATTGCTGTAACTGTTCACCTATCCAACATTTAGCTTGTTCCAGTTTTTCTCTACTTTAAATGACGTTATCCCCTAGTTTCACATTGCATTCCCTGATCTCTATTTTGGGCATTTTTCTTTCCTCTTTTGCCAATTTTCTATCTATAGACTCTGCCTGGAAAAGAATCTTGTTGGGATGGTGCTGAGAGGAGCACGAACCTGCCTGGTTCAAGTAACAGGAATTTGACATTAATGTATTCATTTTTTATTTTTTTGAGGTGGAGTTTCACTCTTGCTGCCCAGGCTGGAGTGCAGTGGCATGATCTTGGCTCACTGCAACCTCTGCCTCCCAAGTTCAAGCGATTTTCCTGTCTCAGCTTCCCAAGTAGCTGGGATTACAGGTATACACCACTTCTCCCAGCTAATTTTTTTTTTTTAATTTTTAGTAGAGACAGGGGTCTCACCATGTTGGCCAGGCTGATCTCAAACTCCTGATCTCAAGTGATCCACCCGCCTCGGCCTCCCAAAGTGCTGGGATTACAGACATGAGCCTTCAGAATGATATTTTAAAGGCCATCAGGGCACAATTCTTGCCCTTCCTAACACCCATCTGTGGCTTCTTAGGGACTCAGGGTAAATTAGCTGGGCCCTGCACCATCTACTCTTTCTCCCTTGGCTCCTGCAGGTGGAGGCAGGTGTCATGGGCAGCAGAGGTTCCACAGAGTTGCCTGTGAGGTGGGGGGAGTGCAGAGGATTTGTGTGGCCTGGGACCTGCTGTGGCATGTGGGAACAGGCAAGGGTCATCCGGGGACACTGGCCACACCAGCAGAGCTGCTTCCAATGGCCCCCACGGTGTCTCGCCTTCTGACAGTACTGCTATAGCATTGCCGATCTTATTTTGAGTTTTAAACACAGGAGTGTAGATTGGGCTGCAGTGTATATTAACTAGGCCTGGGGGCCCACCCTGAGGAGCTAGTGATTTACCTATTTCCTCTTCCATTCCTGTAGCATTCTCTTAATGAGCACCTGCTGCATGCCTGGCCCTGGATATGGGGTGGGGGGCAACTAGATAGCAGCTATTGGTCCAAGTGGGAGGTGACCAGGATGGGAAGCACAATACGGCTTCACAGAGAGTAAGAAAGCTGTGGGGGCAGTGAGCCAGGGAGGGCAGCAGAGAGAGCGGGGCCTCTGCATGGCGGGGGGTTCCCCAGGAAGAGCCTGCAATTCACTCATCTGTTTTTCATTGACACCATCATTGTCATCATCACTGTTAATACAAGTGTTGTACGTGACAGAAAAGACTGACTTCTGCTTCCTTCTTTGATGAGACCCTTTGCTCAGTTGAAAGAAAACCCACTAAAGAGGGGAAGGGATGAGAAGATTCTGTCCCCCAGGGGAGCAGCCCACACAGTTGCGTGTGAGAGGCCTGTGTACTCACCCTGGGCATACCTCCCCCAGAGCCAGAGGGATGCCTGGTGTGGGTCAGCACTCCCCACCAGACCAGTGTCCCCACACGTCAGTGCCCCCCACCCACGCCAGTGCCCCCACCCAGGTCAGTGCCCCCACCCAAATCAGTGCCTCCCACCTGTCAGTGCCCCCACCCAAGTCAGTGCCCTCCACCCAAGTCAGTGCCCACACCCATCAGTGCCTCCCACCCAAGTCAGTGCCCTCATCCAAATCACTGTCCCCACCCAAGTCCCCCACCCATCAGTGTCCCCCACCCATCAGTGTCCCCCACCCAAATCAGTGTCCTCACCCAAGTCCCTCACCCACGTCAGTGTCCCCAACCCAAGGCAGTGTCCCCACCCAAGTCAGTGCCCCCACCCAAGTCAGTGTCCTCACCCACGTCAGTGCCTCCCAGCCAGGCCAGTGCCCCCACCCAAGTCAGTGCCCCCACCCAAGTCAATGCCTCCCACCAGGACAGTGCCCCCTATCCAGTTAATGGCTCCCACCCAGTCATTGCCCCCAACTAGGTCAGCTCTCCCCACTAGGTCAGTGCTCCTCACCAGGGCAGTGCCCCAGACTTGGGCCAGTTCCCCCCACCCAAGCCAATACCCCCCACATTGGTCAGTGCCCACAACCAAGCCAGTGCTCCCCACCCAGATCTGTGTTCCCCCTGCCAGGCTAGTGACCCTCAACCAGGCCAGTGCCCCAACCCAGGCAGCCTCGGGTTTGCGCCTGAGCTGATGGCAGCTAAGGCTGGTGTGTGATGTGGTATGGGAACATACCCAGTGGAATGATCAGCACTGGAGGTGGGGGTCCATCCCCCCAGACCTGCTTCTCAGGGGGATGCAGAGGTGGACAGGGCATTGGGGCAGCAGCCAGGGGCATGTGGACGGCCCAGCTGGTGGAAGTAGCCAGGGGTAGAGAAGTCACCAAATAGATGGAGAGAAGGGAGGGAGAGGCATGGAGAGCAAGCAGGAGCATGATCTCAGCTGTGTCCCTGAGGAGCAGAAAGAGCTCAGTGGCTAGCTGGAGAGGTGGGAAGGGAAGCGTGTCTGTGTCTGTCATCCTTGTTCTTGGGGTTCTAGAGGCTGGTTCAGTTTCTGCTGGGGTAGAAGCACCTCAGAGTGGACAATGGCTGCCCTGGTTCCCATGGTCTGCAGATCACTGGAGGAGGGTCCCCCACAGCACAGGAAAAAACCATTTCTGAGCACAGGCTGGATGGGGGATGATTTAGGTGACTTTTCTCCAGGTGGTGAGCCCCACCCTGACCTTGACTTTGGCCAATTGATGCTCTTCAAAGAATACCTATTCTGTGCTCCCTCTGACCAGGCCTTTCCTGGCTCCTGTGGGTCCAGGTCTCTTGCCTACATTCACATACCACATCAGCTCACCTTGCGAAATATCCCTGATCCAACTTTCACCCCTGGCCTGGTCCCTCTGTGTCTCTCCCCAGGATGACGGAGCTGCCACCAGAGGCTCCTGTTTCTGCCCTTGCCCTGGTGTCTATTCTCAAACAGCAGCCAGAGTGATCCTGTTGAAATGGAAAGTATTTCATGGCAGTCCCCAGCTCAGAACCTCCCAGTACTTCCCATCACAGAGAGAAAGCCAGGCCCTATGACATGGCCCATGCAGGCCTACACCAGCTCCCATCCACTGCCTCCCTGGTGATGACTCCCCAGTGCCCTCCAGGTTACCTGCTTCAGACATGCTGGCCCTTCCTTCCTCACAAGCCACTGGGCATGCTCCCTCAGGGCATTTGCAGAAAAAGCCGCCACAGCTCCCCTCCCACTTTGGGTGTGACCTCCATGCCACGTGCTCACTGGGCCTTCTCCGACCACTCCACTTAAAACTGCAACCTTGCCTCCCCAAGGACTGCCTTGCCTGCTGCTTCCTCCAAAGGACTTCTCACTCTTTAGCCTTCTTGTGATTTTATTTATAGATTTTATTTTGTTATTTCAGATGAAAATTTGAAGCTCCAGAGGCAGGGATATTTTCCCATTTGGGTCACTGTCGTAACCACATATTCCAGAAAGTGCTTGGCACATCAGGGACCTTGACACATCCTTGCGTGGTCATCCTTAAGACCACCCTTAGGACAGTCTGCCAACCACCAGGGCCTTGTGAAGCAGGGAGACCTCCCATGATGTACACCCAGGCCTTAGCCTTGTGCCCCAGGACAGGAGGACTGCGCTCCCAGGGGAGTCGCTAAGCATCATTATGGGGTGACATTTCCTTCCATTTCCTAAAGTTTCCTCGCAGGAGCTCACAGGAAACCTTGAATTGTAAGACCCCTCTTTTGCCTTATACTTGCTGAATCTAAAATCTGGTTCTGCCTGGAATATTCTAAATAATCAGGGGGATAAAGAAAGAGAATCCTCAAGCAAGGCTTTTCTTTCACTCTCTGCTCAGTTGGCAGCACCAGATGGAGGATGTGGCCGTGGTGTGGGCTCATTTATTTATTGATTAAAATGCTTACAAAACCCAGCATGTACAGCCAGGCTGCACATTCAATTAAAAAGCCCAAAATGAAAATTCAGAACTCCTGAATGACAAGTAGGATGTGCAGAGCCAGCTCTCAGCAAAGGAATAAGATGATAAAGCTTTAAGCAGGGAAGGATTTGTTCTATTTATTTATTTTGCCCTTTCCTCTAGAATTTGGAAACTGGAAGGCACTGCACCCCACAGTGTCCAGTCAGTGCATGGCGAGTGAATGAATGAAGCTTGCACAGTGTTGGGTGAACAGCAAGGACATTTGACCAGGGCCAGGTGCATGGGTCCCTGCTCATAGAGGGATGGGGAGAATAATGTCCCTGAGATATGCTCTCGAGAGGGCATCCTGAGATTTTTTTTTTTAAGATGGAGTCTCAATCTGTCACCCAGGCTCGAGCGCAGCAGTGCGATCTCAGCTCACTGAAACCTCTGCCTCCAAGGTTCAAGCAATTCTTCTGTCTCAGCCTCCCGAGCAGCTGGGACCACAGTTGCATGCCACCACGTCTAGCTAATTTTTGTGTTAGTAGAGACAGGGTTTCACCATGTTGGTTAGGCTGGTCTTGAACTCCTGACCTCAAATGATCCACCCCCCTCAGACTTCCAAAGTGCTGTGATTACAGGTGTGAACCACTGTGCCCAGCTACATCCTGAGTTTTTATACCAAGTAAGCCCTTGAATGAGGAAAAGACATGAATCCATGCTTCAGAGATGACAGGCATCCTTTTCCACAGGGCAGGGTTACGGGTATGATTGGCAAAAATGCACTGGGGCTTCAAGTTCTTCCTGGTGGTAAGAAACCACTCCTCCTCCATCCATCTTCCTCTTCCTCCTCCATCCATCCATTTTCCTCTTCCTCCTTCACCACCTTCCGACATCAGACTGAGCACACTCTTCAGAGCCTACCAGCTGGGGAAGACGTCATGCGGGTTGGCCTCCAGCTCCTTTCTCAGAAGTGAGAGTCATCACCTAGTGTCATTCCCATAGTCCTTACCTTCCAAGGCTCCTGCTAAATTAGAACAACTTTAAAAACAGGCAGAGTGCCCTTGTGCTGCCTTGGAGGCAGCTGGGCCCTGGTTAGAGGGCGAGGGCCACAGCATGGCTACCAGCTGTCAACTGCAGATGCTGGTGCTGACTAGCCTTGCCTGAGTCTGGCTTCCTCATCTGCAGACGGGTGGGGCATCTCACTTTAAAGTTGGGAGACTTCAATACAGTTGTGGATGAAGTGCCCAGTACAGTAAATTCTTAATAAATAATCATTGCTGTTTTAATACTGTGAGAATAGAAGGCCAGCTCGCTTGCTGCAAGCCTTAGATTAATCCAAAGACGCAGAGTCAAGAGGGGAATCCCTTTGGTTCCCCTCCACAGCCTGATGTCAGGGGTTTGCTGATCTCTGTGCAACAGGACTCAGACTTTCTCCCATGTGGCCACACTTGCTGCGTGTGGTGTGTGTCTGTGTGTGTGTGTTGGGGGGGAGGGGCAGGCTGTGTATCTGTGTTTGTGTTTTGTGTGGGTTGGGGGACAGTGTATCTGTGTCTATGTGCGAGCTCATGCAGTCTCTCCTGCATTCCTTTCTTCTGGGGGCTGCTGGCCCCTTCACTCTTTGATGGCAGGTGTCTGAGGATGGAGAGGGTAGTACCGCAAAGCGACAGCACAGGGCATGCCTGGACACTGGGGTACCCAAAGCCCGTAAACCACAGCCTCTGACAGCCTGGTGTCTATGCTACCACTGTCCTAGGGCCCCTGCAGGCTCGCAGCATTCTCCCCACCTCAGGCCATGCCAAGGCCACTAGGCTCCTTTGCATAAAAATTTGAGCTGCATTTTGCTGTTTTGAGGAGAAAAGTGGTTTCTCAAAAGCCGTCAATTCACGTTTATTTGCTAAGCTGTCCTTGCACTTTCCTACCCATCTTTTTGGGTGGGTGACCCACAAGTACCATCCTTGTCTTGATTCTGGCCCTGCCTTGCGTCTTTAGGGTGTTGACAGTTTGGACAAATGGAGAGAAGTCTGCTCTCAAGGGTGTTGACCTCAGTAGCTCCCCGTGTGCGGGGCGGGGTGCATTTTCTGCCCTCTTTCCTGCAGCCTCTCCTGCATATCTTTCTGGAGCTGCACTGATTTCAGCATCTTCATTGTGTGATTCAGTTCTCCTCAGGAAGCCATAGAGGTGCCGTATTGCGTGTTTTTATTTCTAGAGTTCTGTGCGTCCAAAGAATTCTGCCCACTGTGTCTTCTCCTCTCCCACTCCTACTGATAGCAGAGAATGGAGAGGCTGGTCATTTTTTCAGATGACTCTCTTGAACACGGATCTGCAAAGTTGGGCTTGGTACTCCTACAGCCAGTGCTGGGACACATGTGGTTTGTGGTATGTGACCCTTTTGGGTTGCTATAAGTGTCAGTTTGACATACTTGAATGCTGGGGCATTTTTGTGTGACTGTAAGCATCAATAACAGTATATCTGTGATGGATCAGGCAGGAGGGAAAAGGTTAGGCTGCAGGAACAGCAAGATGAAATGCTTGCCACTTGTGCTCATGCTGGCCGTACCCAAACACAGAGCTGGGGCAGTCCTGCCATGCTGTGGAGACAGAGAGCCAGGAATAACCAGAGACAGCACATGCCTCCTCTTAGGGCCCCCATGGGGGGGGTGCTGTCCCTGCATCGAAGATGCTCCGTGGTCCTCTAGGAGCTTAGGGACCAGGCCAGAGATCCGTGCTGTGCTGCTGACGGTGCTAAATTTTGACAGTGCTAAATTTCACTGCCACATAGGGGATTAGCCAGCCTGGCCTGCCATGGCTGGCTCAGGATGGCGTGGCCTCTGGAGTTTCCCACATTCCTGCTGTTGGAAGTGGTCCCAGGAGACAAGGCACCACAGTGCTCCTACATTCTTCCTGTTTTCAGACATGACATTTCATCTGCCCCTCAGAGGCTGAAATAAATTAAATAGGGATGTGCTAAAGAGGATGGAGCATTCTAGTGATCTCTACATCTGAACATGAAACCAGATTATCTGATCACCTTAGTTTTTTGTTTGTTTGTTTTTTGTTTTTTTGAGGCAGAGTCTCACTCTGTCACCCAGGCTGGAGTGCAGTGGCATGATCTCAGCTCATTGCAACCTCCACCTCCCGGGTTCAAGTGATTCTCCTGCCTCAGCCTCCTGAGTAGCAGGGGTTACAGGTGCATACCACCATGCCTGGCTAATTTCTGTGCATGTGTTTGTGTGTGTGTGTGTTGTATTTTTTAGTAGAGATGGGGTTTCACCATGTTGGCCAGGCTGGTCTCCCATTCCTCACCTCAGGTGCTTCATCCGCCTTGGTCTCCCAAAGTGCTGGGACTAAGGCATGAGCCAGCATGCCCAGCTGATGTTGTTAGTTTTTAAACTCTGCTGTAGCCAAGGAACTTTGGAAGGAGATTCACTCAGCCCCAACAGGCTCCGAGGACCACCTCCCTCATGTGTGCTTCCTGGTGAATTTGGAACATCCAACCATGTGAGGAAGGGTTAAGACAAGGTGTGCATTCAGTTGAATGAGGGTGGGCACTTCTCACTGTGAGGGCCAGGCATTTCTTCTTCACTCACACTATATTTTTAATGTAGAATGATCTTTGTGTAGACTGGTATATAGCAGAACACTAAGAAGATGTAACTTTTTTAAGTGAAAATATTTTCAGGCCTAGGTAGCTGGTAAGGGTGGTGACCCTGCAATGCTCTGTTTTCCTTCTGAGCCTCGAGGAAAGAAACCCACCCAATGATGCCCAAGGAGTGGGAGAGGGCCGCCATACAGGATGGCAAGGCTAAGTCAGGTAGGCGACAGAGGCAGCCGGCAGGTGCGGGAGACTGCCCACATTCGGGTTTTGTTTTGTTTGGTTTTTTAGTTTTTTAAAAACCACTTGACTGAGGCCTGGTTGGCATGTAAAAAGCTGGCCATATTTTATGTATTTAATTTCTACATCTTGATGAGTCTGGGGATGAGTCCTTGAAGCTGTCACCACCATCACGACCATGAACAAGTTTATCACCTGTCAGAGTTGTGCATCACCTCCTGGCCCCTTTGTTATTCACATTGTTATTATTTTTGGTAAGAACCCTTACTATAAGATCTACCCTGCTAGCAGTTTCAAGTAGATAGTATGGTATCGTTAGCTGGATAGCTAGCTGTACAGTAGATCTCCAGAACTTACTCATCTTGCAGAACTAAATTATAGTCTTGGATGAACACCTCCCCATTCGAACCCCAGCCCCTGGAAACCACCATCCTCCCCTTGCTTCTAGGAGTGTGACTTTTTAAATCCAACATATAAGTGAGATCATGTGGTATTTGTCTTTCTGTGACTGGCTTATTTCATTTAGCATAACATCCTCCAAGTTCATCCATGCTGTCACACATGACAAGACTGCTTTCTTTTTTAAGGCTCAATTGTTCCATGTTGTCTGCTAGGGGCTCCTTGTTCCCTATCTCTAGACCTGCTTCCTGAGTCCCCTTTCTCCAACCCCAGGGTGTGAGTGATGCTGGCTCTGTCAACATAAGAGTGGTTAACTCCACTCCACCCACCGAGACTGCCCTCACCCTCTGTCTTTGAGTTCAGATTATTTAGAGCTATTTGAGTTTGAATTTAAATGAATTAAGGTTAGGTAAAATTAAACATTCAGTTTCCCAGACTCGCTAGCCACTGCTCAGTGCTTGGTGCTAGTGACCACTGCATATAGGAGCCAAGCTAGGGAGAGGTGTGGCCCGTGGAGGAAAGGAGCAGGGACGGGGCTCAGCCCTGCTGGGGACAGCTGTGAAAATCGCTCAAGTAGACCTCATGAGAGACACTTTAGGGGGAAATGGGAGCCCAGAGAGCCACCTTAGAAGACATGGGGTGATGCAGCTGATGCCAAGAGCCAGAATGAAAATTTCTCGCTGGTTTCTGTCCTGTCTGTAAAATCAGCAGCACCTTATAAATAGGAATGTTTAATGTGTGTTGAGTGCCTGATTTGTCTGGATATCTGGTTTCGCCAGTAATTCCCTGGCCTAGGCTTGGTGTGGTACCCTGTCTGAATGTTATTTGGGTCCATGCTGTAAGATTGCCTTCTAAGAGACTTATGATTGTTCTGATAATATTCATCTCTTAGATGGGGGTCCACAGTCGGGGGTGTGTTGATCTTTTGGATTAGTTGCCAGGGTTGTGATGTTCTAATATATCTCTTTCTCAGCTGGTTTTAACCTGCTGACGGCTTCCTCCTGGGAAGTTCAATGATTCATTCCAGACTGGAGGCGTTTTGACTGAGGCCTCTATGAAGTCCCCCAAGAGGATGAAGTGCCTCTTCTGTGGTTATCTTTAACAGCAGGCATGGCCATGGAGGGCCATACAGGTGTCTCGGGGCAATCCAGAGTCCCTTCTTAAGGGACTATCATGCTTCCTACTTTTCCTGTCCCCACCCCAGTCCTGGCCCCTGGAGGCTCAATGAGCCCCTGCTAGTTTGCCTCCAGTCTCCCCATCTTACTTCCCGTTCTGGGCGCTGAAGTGCTGTTTGGAAATGATGCAGCCAGGAGCTCTGTACAAGCGGTAGACAGGCTCAGCTAAGCTAAGGGAAATGAGAATGCAAAGCTCCAACAGGTCCTCTTTACTGCGGGCCTCATCTGCACGCAGCATTCACTCAGTTCTGGTGTATGCCTGTCACTGTACACTCCTTCATGTGCTGTTGCGTGGCCACAGTGCGGGAGGAGGCACGTTCCAGGCACTGCTCTCCACGACTCCCTGAGACAGATGCCACAGCACTTGCTGGAGGTGGTCTCAGAGGCTGGGGCTGCTTGGCCTTGAGAAACAGCAGGTGACAAGAGAAGAAAGCAATCCATGTAGAGCCCTTCCCCACACCTGGAGCTCACCTCCCTTTGGGCTGCTCCTCCTGCTGCCCCTTCCTTGCCCATTCAGCACAGTATTTAGTGAGCTCAGTAGATCTGGGCATTATAGAGTTAAGGGTAACTTCAGGAGTGGCTTGCTGCCTTCTGCTGGGCTCTTACGGTGGGATGTGCTTGGGATATTACTTTTGTCCTACCTCACGCCAAGGTTGTTTCATTCAGTGTCAGCAGAAAGCAAACACCGTATTGTGAACACATCACTTATAGAGAAAATCCATTAAAATGGTCAGAGCAGACTGTCTTTCAGAAGAGATGCAGTCTGCCAGATGCAGACCCCAGGGAGTGTCAGCAGTGTGTCCGGGACGAGGGGGTGGATAGAGGGGTGCCACACATGCATTTGCAGTCCACTCTGTGCCGCTGTTCTGACCCCTGCATGTCCTTACCTCCAGAGCCTGTGCATACTCCAGCAGCACCTGCAGAGTGCTTGGAGGTTCCTCCTGGAGGCTTCCCAGGGCTTCTGATTTCATCCTGCTGCTGCTTTTGCAGGCAGGCTGCACATCCTGCAGAAGGTATGAGGCGAGCAGGTGCGGTGCAGAGGCAGGGCAGGGGCCCTCTGTCTATACATCTCCAGCCTGCCCTTGTGGATGCCATTTCTCTGACTGTACAGTGGCTGGTGGTGCTCTCCAGGCAGGAAGTCACATGCCGTGACTGCGACCTACTGTTACGCAAGTATTGGACTGATTTCATGCCATTAGCAGTTGGTGCACTCCAGATGCCCTGTATCCTAGCATGTTACTTAAGACAATTCCAACCTGGATGGCAGGATCACATTTCCTTTTGCTTGGTGATCCCACTAGGGGATGGTGCAGGAAGAAACTAACAAAGTACAGGACCTTTTGATAGACTGGCTGATTGCATATTTTCCAGGTTGCTGTGGTTGATGGGTATGTTGAGTAAGTCGCAGGAGAGCTGAAGCGTGGTTCACACACGTGTGCAGTACACAGCAGGGCCGTGACATGCACGCCTGTGTGGATGCCTGACAGTGTGCTTATGGAGGCACTTTTGCTCAACTGCTTGCCACTTGGCATGAACAACTCAAGTAACATAATTGAGGGCACATGTTATTATTGCAGTGCAGTTTTAGTTTATAAATGTGAGGCTTTTGTGTCTTTATTGATTCTTTGTGTAATCAACAGATGTCCTTTATTTCTCTCTTACAGTGACTTGAAATTTAAAAAAAATTTGCGCCTGTTGTACTCTTCATCAGGTAACATTCACATGTAGTTTTCATTGCTGGGAGGTGTACATTTGGAAATCGAATATACATCATTAGCCTTTTGCAAAATGGACTTGTATGTAGCCTCATTGATTTAATTCTCAAATTTGCATTGTAATATATGATATTGAAGATGTTCTGCTAGGATGCTCGCAGGAGCACACAGCCAGAAGTTAGGAAAGGGACCATTTGTGGGCAAGCAGAGCACTGCGTTCATGCTCTAGGCTGCAGCTTGGAACAGATAAGATGCATGTTTATTCCAGCTTCCTAGAAGCAGTGGCCCTTGATGGCAGGACTGAAGGACCCAGCCTGTGGACATGCCTTTGTGACTGATGTACCCTGGTGGTGGTTTTGTTTTCCCTTGTCTGACTTCACTCTGAAAAGGGCGCTAATTTGAAGTGACGCGCAAGCCATGTCAAGGCTACCCACATGGCACAGTCAGCAAACTTTACTAAAATGGTGGTTTGTCTCATTCTTTATTGTTATTTTTGTCATTACAGCTTTGAAGTTGTTTTCTCATTTTCTTACATCCGCATTTCCTTCCATGCCCTGCCAGTGGATGGGATGGAGTCACATAGGCTTTAGAGCTGGTGTCTTCTATGGTCGGCCGCTGCTGGTACTGTCCAGTTTTGAACTGACTTGAGCATTGTGGTGGCTGCTGTCACAGTCAGCCATAGACTAGGGTAACCTAGTTTGTATTTTTATGGTTTCTTTTAACATTGTTCGTTCAAAATTATGTCACCTATTCAGAACTGGCTATTTGTTTATTTCAGAACTCCAAATCTTATAAAGTCTAATAAAACTCTTATATAATCTTACACAGTTTAGCAAACAAAACACAAAAGGCCAGAGGGACAATTGTACCTCAGAGCCGGGGCTCTGAGTCCTGCCCACTTGTCTTGTGAATGAGTTCCCTACTCAATGTTGGCTTGCTCTTCGTTCTAATAATTCCAACAAGCTTAGTGGGTTTTTTATTGTGGCATAATACACATAACATAAAAGCCATTATAAAGTGTACCAGCAGCATTTATCTCATTCCAGGGTGGTGTGACCATCAGCACTGTCTAGTTCCCCAGGGCCCCCTGGGCCCCTTCTCCCTGACCCCAGGCCACCACAACCTGCTTTCTTTCTCTGTGAATTTGCCTACTCCAGAGATTTGACAGAAGTCATACAATATGCCCTTTGGTCTAGCTCCTTTCACTTCATGTTTTCGAAGTTCATCCAGGATCATATTATATATCAGAATTCCATTCCCCTTTATGGCTGAAGAATATCCCACTATATGGAATTTCCACATTTTGTTTATCCATTCATCTGCTTATGGACATTTGGGCTGTTTTCACCTTTTGGCTTTTGGGGTTAGAGCTGCTTTTAACATTTGGGTACAAGCATTTATTTGAACACCTGTCTTCGATTTTAGGTATATACGTAGGAATGGAATTGCTGAGTCACGTGGTCATTCTAGGTGAATGTTATTGAAGAGTCACTTGATGTTTTCCACAGCGGCTTTTTGGATTGCACTTTTATTTACAGTAAAGTGGAAGAAGAGGTCCAGTCTGTGACATGTGGGCAAATCTACAGTGTTAACAAGAGGCAGGAGGCAGGGAACCTCATGCAAGCCACACACCCTCAGAGGCAGGTGGTACTCCTGGCTCACACTCTAGGTGATATTTGCCCTGTGCCTGTCAGCCTCATCCATGTTCATGGGCTGAGCTAGGAAGAACCGGGGGACCTGAAAACAGGTTAAGGAGCTTGTCTGTGCCAATGTCCTTGACACTGGCATGATATCAGGATCCTTATTCCTCTTCATGAGGCCTAGGCCTTACCCCAAACCTGCACATGTCCATCCCAAGGGCATAGCCTGGCAACTGTGTCCTTCTGCATTTATTTAAACATAGTTCAGCCTAATGCACAGCCAGGGATAAGACTGCCGGTGAAGTGTCACATTTTAAGATGTGCTCGTAAGAGGCATGGATACAAGGCCAGGCCTCCATGGCTGACATTTGGTTGCTTGCCATGGGCCAAGTGCTGCCCTCCTTGCTGGGTGGGTGATGTATCAGTTGGTTATCACAATTGTCATAAGCATCACTGTCATCACCCTGTGGTAGAGGAGGACACTGCGGCCCAGATAGGGGCTGTCCTTGGCCAAGGCCTCATAGCCTTGAGTAGGGGCTCTGGTTAGCAGTGAGGCTCATTGTCTCTCAGGCTCAGCACTCCAGGAGGATGGGAAGAAAACATTCTGGGAAATGAATGGAGAGAGACTGATTCTCTGTAGGTGATGTCATGTGCCTTGAGCTGAAAGGTGCTTCTGGTTTCTTTATAGTGATGGGGTCAGCTGCCCCAGGCAGCTGTGGCAGCATGAGTGAAGCAGAGGGGCTCATTCCAGTGCTTGTGGGGGAGAGGAGGAAGGTGGGCTCAGCTAGAGCAGAGGGGTTTGAAGGGTGACAGTGGAGATGATATTTGGAAAGGTGTGTTGGGACCTGTATGCAAGGTAATGTGTTTGGACTTCGATTTGTAGGGCACAAGATAGTTAGGGCTTTGGAACTGGAAGAAAGTGACAAGAAGGAGTACCAGGCCGTGGGACATTGGACATTGAGAAAGGGAAGAGGCTATGGGGGAAGAGAGGGGCCATGAGACCCAGGGCATGTATGGACTTGGGGGACACAGTAGCAGAAAGCAGCAAGCCTGGGCAGTCACCTAACTGCAGGTGCCAAGGAAGTATGGTCTGTATCCCAGGAGACCAGGGGGTGGGTGTCCAGAGATGGGGGCACCAGAATTATGTGGGTCATGTGTATTTAACACCACCTGTTTGAGAAAGCCGGGGCTTGGCATACATTTTAGAAGAAAGTTTTCTTTCTTGAAATGGTTAAGCTGATAAATCCTCAATTATCCCAAAGGCTCAGGATTCCAGAAAATGGCTATGTTGAAGGATAGATCCTGTAGATATTGTAAATGTGATTATACCCCTGCCTTGGTGTAGCCAGGGAGCAGAGATGGAGGTTAGGAACCAGATTCCCCTGGAGAAATCGAGTCAGCCTGAAATGGCATGACCTTTGATGTCACCTCTGTGCAGGAATGAATTTCTCTACCATATGAATAACACCATCAACTAATACATTTTTATTATTCCTGCCACTTCATACATAGTGTTTCCACTTTAATTTTCATGTGTCTGTCACTCTCCATGGTCTTTAAATGTTTATATAAATTTGTAAATTAGTCCTCCTTTACATGCATAAGGCAAACCAGCTCCTTGATGAAACCTTTGATGAATCTTTTTATAAGTGCATAATCTCCACCAGCCAATTTCTTATTCTATAAATTATTTTGCCATTTTGGTTTTGTTTAATTTGGGATGTGACAGTACTGGCATCAAATTTCTGTCCAGTGAATAGGAGAATTAGACCACCAAAATGTTAGAGGAGACCCTCTGAGTTGGTAGAGATTGGAGCAGAACTAAGCCCTCACTGGTGAACATAAGAAATTTAGTCTGTCATCAGAGAAATGCAAATCAAAACAACATTGAGATACCATCTCACGCCAGTTAGAATGGCAATCATTAAAAAATCTGGAGACAACAGATGCTGGAGAGGATGTGGAGAAATAGGAACACTTTTGCACTGTTGGTGGGAGTGTAAATTAGTTCAACCATTGTGGAAGACAGTGTGGCGATTCTTCAAGGACCTAGAAATAGAAATTCCATTTGACCCAGCAATCCCATTACTGGGTATATATCCAAAGGATTACAAATCGTTCTACTATAAGGACACGTGCACATGAATGTTCATTGCAGCACTGTTTACAATAGCAAAGACCTGAAACCAACCCAAATGCCCATCGACGATAGACTGGATAGGGAAAATGTGGCACATATACACCATGGAATATTATGCAGCCATCAAAAACGATGAGTTTGGGTCCTTTGTAGGGACATGGATGAACCTGGAAACCATCATTCTCAGCAAACTGACAGAAGAGCAGAAGATCAAACACCGCATGTTGTCACTCATAGGCGGGTGTTGAACAATGAGAACACATGGACACAGGGAGGGGAGCACTACACACTGGGGTCAGTTGGGGGGAAATAGGGGAGGGACGGTGGGGGGTGGGGAGCTGGGGAGAGATAGCAAGGGGAGAAATGCCAGATGTAGGTGATGGGGAGGAAGGCAGCAAATCACACCGCCACGTGTGTACCTATGCAACAATCTTGCATGTTCTTCACATGTACCCCAAAACCTAAAATGCAATAAAATAAATAAATGGGGAAAAAAAATAAAATAAAGTAATTTGAAGGACAAAAAAAGAAAAAAAAAGAAACTTAGTCTCCCCATATGAGTCTCATTCTTGGCAAAGCTCTCAGTTTGAGAACCCCCAGCAGACATTCTAAGCTGAGCTGTCCCGTAAAGTAGCCACTGACCACGTTCAGTGAACAGCTACCACATTGAAGAGCCCACATATGACACATTTCCATCAGTGCAGAAAGTTCCACTGGTTGGCACTGTTCCAGAATAATGGGGAAAAAAAGGAGACCCGTTTTACTTCACTGAGTATATTTAGCAGAAGGTCTTATTTGATGACTTTTCTCTGGGGCCCCCTTGTCAAGTGTGAGTCCTCTGAGTGGAGAGGGCTATATGGTCTCTCCATAATAAGGCAGAAAGAAGTGCCCACTGGGAAACACCCAGCAATTTAATAGGGCCCTGGATCTAATGCCAACTTGGAGCTATTAATACCAAGCCAGTCAAAGTGGTTTATTCCTCGCATCTTGCAACTCCATTAGTGATTCAAAACAAAGCAAAGTAAACCTCTGTCCCTGTCTCTGTAGGACAGTTGCAGGGAAACAATAGCTTATGTCTATAGAATGCACTTGCTTTTACTAAGAGGCAACAAGGAAGTATCTCAGCATGAAAACATGCTTACACAGAATGACCATCAGTTTTTGGTGTAAGCAAAGGGGACCGTGTGTGCCTGTAGTACACTGTCTGTACAGGACTGTCAGAAATTGTCAGTGATGCACAAGGACATGTGTGTCCAGAGACAAGGTCTGGGCAGGCTTTCCTGGCAGCTGTAAAGGGGCGAGCTCTGTCTCAGTCCAGGCTTTCCCACCCAGGGTTCCTCTGGGGCTCTTTCATCTCATTCTGTCTGGCTCTTGTGACATTTAGAGCATTCAGGTGGAATGCTGGTTGCCGCCTTGGTTGGAAGGGACAGTGCCACTTTTCCACCCTGGAATGACCTTATCTTTTCCACCCTGGAATGATCTTACCTGTCAGGACTTGATCTAGGCCTCAAAGCCACCGGTTCCCAGAACATGACCTGTGACCAGAGTGGGTCTCTGTCTCTGTGTCGTATTGGAGAATGTGGAGCATTCTGAGATGTGTTAGCAGAAGTCTTTTGGGTCTATGTGAGATTTCATGTGCATGTATCAGAGGCTTTTTTCACCCAAATTGCAAAGATTTCTAGTATTTAGGGATTTGATATGGTTAGAAGAATGCATTTCCAGAATGCAGTTGTAAAGCAGGAAAAACCTAAAGCTTTCAAAAAGAGAGGGCAGGGCAGGCTGGAGGAGTTGCTCAGAGCTGGTTTTTTTGAACTTCTGGGTCTGAGGAAGGTTCCACCATGTCCTGGCTCTTGGGCTTCATCTCTCGCAGCAGATCTGCACAGCTCCAACTGGGCTATCAGTGCTCTGGGCCTCGGTCCAGGAGTCTGTGGGTGGATGCTGGGAAGGGGATGGAGGGAAAGCAAGTCGCCAAGTGATGGTGGCTGGCTCTGCATGCTCCTGCTCCTGGAGAGGCCCTGGGTGTCATGTTCCTCCCTGGCTCTGGCTTCCTGTTCATCACAGGAGGACCACAGGTGTGATGTCAGTGTGATCTTCACTACACACAGCCTTTAACAAGGTACCCTGTGACATGAAGAGGTCTTGTCACTCGTCATAGAGATTTCCTTTGCTTTTTTGTTTTAAATAGAATTTCTGTTTTAGAGCAGTTTTAGGTTCAAAGCAAGATGGAGCAGAAGGTACAGAGAATTCCCATAGACCTCCTGCCCCGCCATGTGCAGCCTCCCCAACCATCAGCATCCATCATGAGAGTGGTGTCACATCAGGGTTCACTCTTGGTGTTGGACATTTCATGGGTTTGGACAAATACATAAGGCCATGTATCTACCATTAAAGTTTCACACTCAGTACTTTCCCTGCCCTTAAAAACCCTTATGCTCTACCTGGTCATCCCTCCCTGGCCCCACCCCCTAGCCGCCATGGGTCTTTGCACTGTCTCCATAGTTCTGCCTTCTCCAGAACATCATACAGTTGGAATCATACAGTGTGTAGCCTTTTCAGACTTAGGAATTCATGTTTGATGTTCCTCTGTGTCTTTCCATGGCTTCATAGTTGACTTCTTTTTATGGCTAAATAATACTCCATTGTCTGGGTAGACCCCAGTTTGGTTACCTACTCACTCCTGAGGCCATCTCGGTGGCTTCTGTATTCTGGCAGTTACGAATAAAGCTGCTGTAAACTTTCATGAGTGGGTTTCTGGGTGGATGTAAGTTTTCATCCTCTGTTTCCTTGGTGTTGGGGTTTTCGGGACCCCAGCTCACCTCCCACCTGGATGGAGTCTCCTAGTTTAGCATTTCCTGCTCATGCAGTGTCAAGTCTTGCCCATGATGACAGGGCAATAGCAATGCCTGTCCCTGAGAGAGGGTATCTGTGGGCAGATAGGCAGGTGCCACCCCAGCCCCAAGGAGTGGAGGAGAGTCCAGAGGTCTGGGGCTCTTTTTCCCCTGTTAGCGCTCAGCAGGGACACGGTGTGCTCCATGCTGGGGAGGCCCAGCCCCCACCCTGCCCTTCCTCTGGGCCTGGGAGGTTTAGCTTTGGCAGCAGCCCAGCTCACAGCAGGGACTTGGTTCTAGGTCTTGTTCTGCCCAGCCTGCCTCTTTCCCTGCTCCTTCCGAGGTACAGAACAGTCAGAGTCCACCTTGGCTTCTGTGACTTGCTGGACCTGGATAAAGAGGACTGGCTTGAGTTTAAATGACTTCAGGTGCATAAATATTAGTTGCTGCTATTTCTCTACCACGGTATCATAGTGAGGTCGGTGCAGAGTGCAAGGGTGCCTCCCTGCAAACAGGCTTCTGCTCATGAGCACCTTCATGGTGTCCTGGTGCCAACTGGGGACATATCCTAGGACTTTAAAAACTAGCACATCCATCTCGGGTCAGTTTTCTCAGGAAGACACATAACTGGAGTCTCAGCCAAGAGGAAAGATGTGCGTGGCCAGGAGCAGCTTGCCGGCTGCACTACCGACGGGACTTGGACAACTCTGCTGCCTGTCCTGACCGATTCTGTGGCACAGGCCAGGGACGGCCTGTGTCTGAATGGAAGGCCAGGCATTAAAAAGCAGAGGGCAGGGAGAATAATCGTGATCCTTTCTCTCCTCTGTTTTTCTAAGCCAGAGCAGGCTGAATTTCAGTATGAAAAAAGAAAAAGCCCCCTTTAAGTAGAAAAACCATTCTAGGGATATTGAGAGACTTGAAATCCTTGCCTAATTTCAGATTAAGCAAAACATAAGCATTTGGCAAATGCCGAGATTGTAAAGTTGTGCAAGCAGAAGAATCACTTTGAAATTTGAAGCGCAGCCCCAGATGTTCGGGAGCCTTTCCATGCGGCTGCTCCTCCTAGCGTGACTGGCTGGTGCCTCCCGGCCCCCAGCCCGGTCCCCAGTGCCTGTCCTCTGCCCACTGGCTGCACAGGCATGGGGTGACGAAGAAACGCCACTGAGCGCCAGAAGATTAGGAGGGAATCGTGTGAAGCCTGCTCTCAAAGCCAGGGTGGCTCTCAGAATACGCGTTTATCTGAGTGACTGAATCATAGCACAATCATTTTGGCGACCGTGGGATAAACGCTATGAGAGAACCGTGGTTTGCCCTTGTGGGTGTGTTGGGTCAAAGTCACGTGAGTAGAACCAGCTCCTGATAGGATTATCTCGTGCTTGCACTGGGGGCAGCATTTGTCTCTTGTCAGCTGTGAGATCAGGGTCCTAGGGAAGCGGGAATAGTCCCTCAGATCAAGCTCTGGCCAGAAGCTGGGGCCACCCTGGGTAGCTGCCAGACACTGACCCTTCTGCAGTTATCCAATCTAAGGCCAAAGCATGAAAACCCAGCCCCGTTGAGCTCTGGCCTGAGGCTACCCCTCCACTCAGAGGCAGAGATTGGTTTGGACAAGAAAGAGGGATGAACTTCTGGAACCAAAGCCAACTGGAATTCTTTGCCTCTAGTAGGTGAGCCAAGTGGATTCAATATGCAATGAAACTGCACTTCAGAAATTCCCTGAGAACATCTGTATTTCAAGTATCTGTCCCAGAACAGATCAAAGCCTTCTGCTAACTGAGATTACAGATGGGAAAGGAGTGGCTTTCCATTGAGCCTGGTGTTTGTATCCTGCCTGGAACAGCTCACTTTAGGAACAGCCACTGCTTATAGGTGTCTGCAGAAGAGGCACTCCCATCTCTGCCTAGATGGGAGTATGGCTTGGCTTCTCTCCAGCACCCTATTCTTAGCTGTCGCCCTCTAGATGCCAGATGGTGACAGTGGCATGGTTTTGCAGGACCAAGAGCTGAGCTTTCTGCATTATTTGGAGTTGAGAAAGAGTTGGTCCCTGGCGTCGTGATATGAGCGCTACATGTATTTCCTCTCTTCCTAAGCCACTGCAGGCCAGTTAGCTGCAAAGAGACAATTTCCTTAGCTATGTCTGCCTGTGGGCGCAGTGGGGTCCCAAGGAACACTCAGGGCGTCCTTTTCAGCCTGCTGGGCTGAAAGCTTGGATTCACAAGCAGTTTCTTTTCTCACTCTTGCACTTTGGCTGGGGTGGTGACTGGTCAAGAGAAACACATGTTGGTACAAATCTGTATTCTGAGAGGGGCTCATGGGGCAGAACGCAAGCCTACTGGGGCTCGTTCCAGAGCAGAAAGGCCCACACTCCTCCATCTTCTCTTATCACCCCTGTTGTTTTTAAACATTCCCCTTATCATCTCCTCCTCTCTTTTTAAAGTGTGCTATCTTGAAGAGTGCTGTGCCAGAGCCAAATGGTGTGAGCAGGTGTGGCCTGCCTGCCCCCAGCCTGTCCAGGCCGTGTGTGGCTGTTTCCCTTCACTGCCCAGTTCAATCTGGAGCTCTTTCCAGCAAACAAAGGCACGTCTGTCCCCTTAGAGGAGGGAGAGCCAATAGGAATTTTGGCCCATTTGCTCAGCGTTTGGGATTTAGAAATCCTCCAATGATTACATCTGGGGTCCCTCCTTGCTGGGGCAGGGTGAACAAGCAGCTGTGAGAAGTAGGAGAGGTCATAGTGGGTGATGGGGGATGGGGGGTACTATTCTGGGGGTTCCCAGTTGGAGCTGTTAACATTCTAGGTCTTCATGGAGCTTTTACCTGGAGGCTGGGGGTGGCCTTTTGTGGTCCCTTCCTTAGGCCTGGAACCAAGTCCCACTAGTGCTCCTGTAAAGCCTGTAGAAGCAACATGACTCTTCTCTCAGCCCCGTTTTCATGGCCATTACAGCCCTGGGTTTGCCTCTGCTTGGTTTGTCAACTGTAATTCCATTGTCAAGGGCTGTTTCCTGGGTAGAGGAGGGTTGTGGGCATGAGAGCAGAGGTTTCCTTTCTGTTCTCTGCAAGTCGGCCAGTAGTCACCGGGACTGGAGAGGGAAGTACAGGCTCTCGCCCTTTTCCGAGCCCCCCTGAGCAGCAAGTACCATGTTTGGTCTCACCACAGTGAGTGCAAAACCATCTTTCCTGCTAGAACCACTGCAGGCACACATCCTCAGCAGTAAGCCATGATTTCCTCCTCACTTCTTCTCATCCAAGGCCAGTTATACCCTTTTAGGCTAAAAGGGAGGCTGTCCTACCTGCTGGATCCATGCTCTTTACCTGAGAGGAGTTTAGGCCTCTCCCCACCTAATCAGAATGTCTAAACCCTCTACTTACCAGGTCACCAAAATCAGTGCTGGATTCCAGCTCTGTAACACTCAGCATGCACAACTGTTGTTCTTGTGAAATTACTGGCATTCCTCTTCTGTAAAGATGTCAACCCAGCAGATGAGCAGGCAAGTGAAAAATATCAGACAGATGAACTTCTTAATGGGGGGAAATAAAACTTGAGGCACATTGCTTTGCTTGCTGTACATGGACAGGCAGAGTGGTTGGATGGAATGGCCATGGACTCGGGTGCTGGATGGAGATTCAAATCCCTGCTCTATGATGCTCGTCACCTGGGTTAACCTTTCTGAACCACAAATGCTTCATCTGTAAACTAATGGTAATATTGCCATCTTGCAGGGTTTTTGAATATGGATTAGATTGTATGTAAGGCATCTAAGATTGTTCCATGGGAGCTCAAAAATGGCTGCTCTTACTGATAACTTACAGACATGTAAGTAATGATTACTACTGATAATTATTAATAAGTAGTATTCATGCAAGAAAGACTCAGGGACACACAAGATGCCACGTGCATGGATGCATCTCTCAAACGCTCCTTTGCTGCTCTTCACATTCTTTGAGGTATGCAGTCAGTAATAGAACTCATCTTATATCCTCAGATTCACTTTTAATTAGCCTGTTCTCATCAAAATGCCATTCCATTATTATCTTGCCACTTAATTTAGTAAATTGGTAGAACAAATGTGGCATGCAAATTGCCTCTTCCACCCCAGAACGTCATCATTCATTGCCAAAGCCTATGTGTATTGGGAGCATTTGAAGTGGAAATTAGTTGAGTTCAGGGCATACAGTTGTTGAATTTTGATTATCAGCTTATAGTATTTTTAAAAATTAGATTATGCTTTGTTTCCATTTAACAAAGGAAGATAAATGTTGTAGTTGATATTTTTATTAAAATAGAAATTTAACAAACATTCTCCCATAACTGGATGGATTACAGGAGATGAGACAATCAGTAGAGGATTACATTTTGCAAAGCCAATTTCGGAGTCTTGTCTAGATAAAACCCTCTTGTGGCGGAAGGGATCTGGAAACTATGAATGCGTTTGTAATAAGTGTCAACCCTGGCCCCCTGCCGTGCAACTCAAGGATAGACAGATTTTTGGAGGGGAGATCTACTTCCAACTACTATCATTCTGCTGGAGAGATGTGTTTGCAAGGGATTGCTCACATGTTGACATCAGAGGCTGGCCATGAAAATCCCAAGGTTTTGCCAAATTCCAGTGGATTCCCACTGCTTACTTCAAGTCCGAGTATGGTTAGGACTTCAGGGCTTCCCTGAAGGGAAGATGGGTCCCTTTTCTGGTGGATCAGAGCTCTAAAGATGATTGGTCCTGGTAATTCATTATGAAAGCAAATACCACATTGCAAAAAGTGGATGGCTCTTTTTAAATTAAGTCACCTTGACAACTGGAAGGCACAGCAAGAAATGACAAAGGGGAAGGGAGAGAAGCAGGGAGAGGGAAATAATGAGGAAAGGGAAAAGAAGTGTAAGGAGTAAGGAGGAGGAAGAGAGAGAGAGACAAGAGACAGACAGGAGACTCAGCAACCCTTCAAGCATCCTGGAATACTCCAAATAATCACCACTCCTTCTCCCTTCTTGCTGGAACCTTATGTATTTTGCATTTCCTGTTGAAGTCATAAATCCAGATCTGCTCTATAAACCCATGGAGTCTGAGGGCAGCCAGGGCTGGCAGAGTCAGAATATTTCAACATGTACCGAAATGTTCCCACAGGCAGACTAGGCAGTTGGGGTGGCAGGAACCCAGGATCCTGAATTAGGAGGTGGGTGAGTTGTCTTTGCCTGAGAGTTGAGTTTAAATCAGCCAATAAAATTGTCAGCCTTAAGGAAGCTGAAATTTCTAAATAAGCCTATAAATAATTTCACAGATAGGGCCTGTGCTGTGTAATAGTCCGCACTGATTTTGAGAGTTACTACAAGAATAAATTTGCTGAGTGAATAAATCTGCAATAGTCTCCAGACAAATGTCAAAGGCTGGTCCCCAGCAGAAATAACCTTTTAAAAAGGACTCATTAGCTGAGCACACAGGGCACCCACATAAGTGATTTCTAGTTCATTAAGAGGTAGGTGATCAGCTCATATTTTGCTTTTCCAGCAGATAAGAATTCAAATAAGAACCCTTCTCCAACTCAGAAATCAGGATTCTGGTGCCTGCGAATCTCCTCACGTCAGGATATGGCCAGACAGCTTTATTGCTATCAATTAAAGTTCCAAACCTTGTAATGTTAATATGAGGCCAAGAAGTGGCTTTTCCCTGGCTAGATTGGAATTTAATGAGAGTGGGCAGACAATATAAAAAGGCCAAGTCTGGCTGTGGGCAAGGCTGCTGAGCTGTGTTGCAGAGGGATTTTCTTATACCCCTAGGTGGTCTCGTTGAAACATTACATCAGAGACAGGAGGGAGCTTGCAGACCTTGCGGGGCTTTTGCTCCTGCCACTATGCACGGGCTCCCAGCACATGCTCCAGAGAGAGGCCTCAGCTTCCAGGGACAATGCAACGGGTGGGAAGGGGAGGTGTTTCTGGAGTGGGAAGGAGGGCTGGGGGCCATCAGGACCCTCTGGCTCATCAGATCTTGGGATGGGAGTCATCAGGTGTATAACAGGCACTGACTGGCACAGGGGCAAGTGCCTATAAAGCAGGTGACACAGAGGAAGACAAGCTGAAGAAGAGACCTGTGTGACTCCAGCTGTAGGATCCATATTTTCTCCACGGCAGGTATTTGTGTGAATGAAGGATCACAAACACATATATGCACGTACTGTCCCAAAGAATATTCAGTGAGATTTAAAAAAACAACCAACCCAAGTGCGTTCTTTGTTAGTGATTGCCAGTACGCTGTCCCTCTGCAGGAAGAATATTGTGGGTGGTGGCAGATGGGGTGTGAGTCTAAGCCCCCAGGGAAGCTTGGCCTGACCTGAATATGCATCTATGCTGGGGCTGGAGACTCCTGATGTGCATGGGGTTTTGGTGAGGTTGAGCTATGTGGTCCTCCAAGCTCCCTGAGCCTGTGACCAGAGATGAGGCAAAGATGGCGGTGCTGTCCCACCCTCCTGCAAGAGTGGGCAAAGACGCTGCTCTAAGCTGTCAACATGTTTTATAGGTGTTCATTATTTTTGTTATTTAAGGTCTCCAAATATCTCGGAGTGCTAATCTTTTAGCTTTTCTTATGTTTTTATCTTTTTAAAAGTGATCTGTAGTACAGTGACAGAGCTGTGCAACCACCACCACTGTCTAATTTCAGAAACTTTCTGTCGCTGCAAAAAGAAATGTCATACCCATCAGCAGCCACTCTCTGTTCCCCTTCTCCCAGCCCCTGGAAAACTTTAATGTAATTTCTGTCCCTGTGGATCTTTCTGTTCCGGACATTTCCATGAATGGGAGCAGATAATGTGTGGCCTTTTGTGTCTTCTTTCACTTAGCATAATGTTTTCAAGGTTCATCTTGGTTGTAGCATGTATCACTACTTCATGTTTTTGTGGCTGAATAATAATCCATTGTGTGGCTAGACCGCATTTTGCTTATACCTTTCATCAGCGGTGGACATCTGGGATGTTCTCACTTTTTCACCGTCACAAGTAGTGCCCCGTGACTATTCATGTACAAGTTTTTTTGTGGACAGGTTTCCATTGCTCTAGGAGTGGGGGTACTGGCTCACATGGTGACTTTCTTTAACCTTCTCAGGGGCTGCCAGGTGGTTGTTCCAAGTGGCTGCACCATTCCATTCCCACCAGCAGTGGGTGACATTCCAGTTTCTCCACACCTTCGTCAGCACTTACAGCCAGTCTTTGTGATTTTAGCCATCCTAGTGGGTGTGAAGTGATTTCAATTGATCTTTTAGATTTTAAAATAATAATGAAAGTTACAGTTGCCATCTCAATGGAAGGAAAACGAGGCTGATGATCTGTTGACTGATATTTGCAAAGTGCTAGTAAGCCCTTTGAAGACAGTATTTGAAGAAGGCAAGTTAATCCTTTCTCCTGGAACTCTTTTCTCCTGGATCCAGAAGCTGTAGATCCCTTCTGGTAGTAAAGTAGATGAAATTAGAATGGCTGCATAATCCTCAAATAACTTGAAGGAGAGGACGAATGTCCAGATGGGAATAGAGACTAACTCTAAATCTGCCTCAGACTCCAAGGGCGGCACTCTCCTTCCCTTGCTGTGCAGAGCATCTGAGTCTCCTTGATGTGTGTTTAGGCACGCACACTGGCACACTGTCTCCTGGATGGAACGGTGGAGCTGTCGCTTCCCCAAGCCCTCTCCTCTTCCCATTCCTATACAATAATGACCAATATAGAAAAATGCAGTCACACAGTTTTGGCAAGGAAAAGTCTGTTCTGGGACAGGCCTTTGGCTTGCGTAACAGATGTTTTTAAAATGTGTGCAGTTTTTGTGTCTTGTTTTTCCTAGAGGCTAGAAGGGAGGATGCCGTGGCTCTGACAAGGCCCAAGAGGTCAGGGAGGAGTCCCTTGGCCACATTTCCTCTGCAGTGCTCGGAAACAACTCACTGGTGTTTAATTTTCTGTGAAGATCAGTGTCTCACTTCATCCCTCCAGCTGGCATGGCTGGAGTCAAGGTGGGTCGGTTTACACAGAGCAAGCCAAGAAATCGTAGAATCCCAGGAGTGCAGTGGATTTCAGGGACTGTCGTTGACTTTTTTTTTTTTAGAACAGATCTTGCTCTGTCACTCAAGCTGGAGTGCAGTGGTATGATCATGGCTCACTGTAACCTCAAACTCCTGGGCCCTAGCAGTCCTCCCCACTTCAGCCTCCTGAGTAGCTGGGACTACAGGCATGTTCCACCATGCCCAGCATACCATTTCCTTTCTTGGTTTTCCCTCCTTCCCTCAGTAACACAGCCTCTTTTCAACATCCCTCAATATGGCTGCTCTGAGTCTACTTAAATCCAAAACAGTTACACAACTCACCACTTCCCAGAGTAGCCTGTCCCATTCTCAGCACTGATTGCTAGAAGGTTCTTTCCTATATGCCCACTCATCTCCTGGTTTCCAAGCCAGGCATCCCTACCTGTTGCTTGGAATGTCCTTCAGACTCTGCCCCCCTGAAGTAGTGTGTAGGGGTTCAGGTGCCCACTGCACCCTCCTTGTTACTGCAGGGCAAAGATGCTAGTCCGAGCAGGGACCACACCTCCCTTTGTTCCCAATCACTGCTGGGAAAAAGTTCAGAGAGGGTTGAAAGTATGCATGGTGTTTCCATTAGAAATAAATAGCCTTTCTGCTTTATTTTTAATGACATTTTCACGGTGAACCATAATGTTTATGTCATGTTTAAAGAAGAACAATACCATAAACAAAAAAATACAACAAAGTATATCTACCATCAGCCTAAGAAATATGAGACATAGAGGCCGTCCAGGTGGAATCCTGAGCATGCACCACCTTTTCTCCACAGTGGTAAAACATTTAAGGACAAGCACATACGTGTCTCTACGTTGTTTTTTTGATTTTATCTACCTGTGCTTGGTGCTGAATATTATAGATTTAGCCTCAGAATGTGTTTTTCTGTAACTTGCTTCTTCCACCCCACAAAGAATCAGCTATGTTGATATACATAGATGTCGCTCATTTTTTTATAGTGTACAGTTTTTCATGATCTGAGTATATCACACATTATCTACTTCACGGTTAATGGATATTTCGGTTTTTCTTTTTTTAAAAATGTGCATATAGAAGTACATCCTTACCCTGGAGAATACTATATTCTTTGGAACAGGATAGCTTGGCGATCAGGCAGAACTTTGCACTCCTACCAGCAATGGTGAGAGACGTTTCCTTCTGCACCCTTGCCGACACTTGCTGTTGCCAGACTTTTAAATTTTTGCCAATCTGGTGGGTGTGAAATGGCATCTCATTGTGGTTTAATTTGCAGTTCTCTGATTACCAACGCTGTTGAGTCACTTTTAATGTCTTTGGGGACCATTTATTTCATAACCTTTTCTACAATGCCTGTTCAAGTTACTTATCTTTTTCTTGAAAGATCTATCTGTTCTTGAAGATAGATGGATAGTACTTACCTGGTGTTTACGGCCACTGTTCTAAGTGGTTCTGAATATAGTAACTGTTTCAGTCCTTCCCAATAAAGTAGGTTTTCTTAGGGAGACCCCTGTCTCACAGGTGAGTATCCGTAGGCGCATGCAACCACTGGCCCAGTGTTCCCCACCAGGTGAGGGCAGAGTAGGGGCTCACACCTGAGCGTGCTGGCTCTACCGTTCAGTTCTGGTTCAACCTCTGGGTTATTGACATATTTTGGATGCTAATACCTTGTGGCAGAGATGTGTGTTAATATCTTCTGTTTATCGGTTGTCTTTTTCCTTTGTATTTAATGTCCTTTGATAAATAGAAGGTTTTTAAAAACATTTAAATGTTGTTTAACCGAACAAATTTTCTTTTATGATGAGTGCTTTGTGTCTGATTTAAAAATTGTTTCCTACCCTGGAGCTTCATATTAACTTCTAAAAGTTTTATAGTTTTTCTTTTCACATTTAAGACTTTAATTCAGCTAGAAATAATACTGTATATGGGATGAGGTGGAGGACAATTTCTTTGTCTGTCTAGAAAACCTAACTTGCCAACACCATTTATTAAACAACCCAGCCTTTCCCTGCCGCTGGTAAATCACATCATCTGCACATGTTTCTGTGTCTGGACTCTCCCTTCAATTCCGTCAGTCTGTTTGTCTATTCGTAATTCAACTATACTGTTGTAATTACTGTAACTTATTTAAAGCGTTGATATCTAGCAGGGCAAGGACTTTCACTCTTCCATATACATTTTAAATCAATTTGTCAAATACTTCAAAATCCCGTCAAGATTTAAATTGGAAATGCATTTGAACTATACATCAAGTTGGAAGAAAATTATAGCTTTTCTGAATCCTTTTACTCAAGAACGTCATATTTCTTGCAATTTATTTAGGTCATCTTTAATGTCTTTTTGTCAAATTGCATAATATCTTCCATAAAGGGAATGTACATTTTTGGTTAAATTTCTACCTAGTACCGTTTAAATAGCAACAAAAATATAAAGTATTTTTTAATGACATATTTTAACTACTTGTGCATAGCAGATAAAAAAGCAGTTGACTTTCCACGTACCACTTCCCGGTGTTCCTGTCTTCATGTTTGCCCTTTGCATAAACCTTCCTTTTGTGTCAGTTTAGCAATTTTTTTTCTTGTTATTGTGGATACCTTCAAACATACACAATCATGGAGGGTCTAGGACAGTGACCCTGTGTCAGGCGATATCCAGCATCAGCAGCTGTTAACACGGTGCCAAACTTACTCCATTGGTCCCTCTACTTTTTTTGTTTTTTGTGGAATCTTATAAAGAAAATCCAAGGTATCATATTATTTTATCCTTAAATATTTCAGTATGTATTACCAACAGATGAACTCTAAAACAAACAAACAAACAAAAAACAAAACCCACCTAACCCACTGTCACACCGTCAGAATTAACAGTAGTTGCCTAACGAGTCCATGTGTAGATTTCCCTCCTAGTCTCTAAAATGTCTTCTGCTGGTGGTTTTGTTCAAACCTGGATTTAAATAAGGTCCACCATGGCATAGGATCCCGTCTCTCTTATTTCTTTCCACCTCTGGCAGTTCCCACTCTTTTCCACCTCTTTTCTTCATGCCATTAATTTGTTGAAGAACCTAATCCCTTGCACTTCAGAGCTCCCCACCTTTGACTGTGTGGGCTGCATCCTTGTGGTGCTGTCTCCCCTGTTCCTCCATTCCCCCTGTTTCCTGTACACTGGTAGTTACATCCGAAGACGGCTAGATTTGTTAGTTTACACATTTCTTTTTCTGAGAACACTTTCTAGATGGGGCTGTGAGCCTCTGATTTCAACAGTGCATTCAGAATCATCTTTGTACTTTCTAATCCAGCATTGCAGGTTCTCCAGGATGCCTAGGTCATGGTACTGATACAGGAAGGGAATTTCAGAAACAGTATGGGATGATGCCGATCACCATTGTAGGCTCCTGATCATCACAGTGTCACTATGATGTGATGTGTCACTATGGTCCTTCTCACCCCCAGATTTGTGTGTGTGTGAACCACAGAGGTTCATGACCTGTTTGATGGCAGGGACATGAAAATATTTCACCTGAACACAGTGTTATCCAGAGGTGGAATGTCTGAGAGTCAAATATGTCCCTGGACTCCCAGTTCCCTTCTCCATGCTCTGAGCAGGGCTGCGAGCTGAGGCTACCCTGGGATTGTTAATGGGGTGGTCATGGCAGGCTCGGCCACATCTTTCCTCCCATGTCCTGATGGTCTTCTTGAGGAATTGGCCATGTGTCCACAGAGGCAGCCATCTGAGTCTAGTGGCCTGGAATCTGCTCACATTTCTTCTAGAAATACATATCTCTCTTCCTTTTCTTATTCTTTCATCTCCATCCCCCTCTCTCCTTACTTCAGTTTCTGTCATGTGGTTTTTCCACACATTCATTGGGTGTTCCCTCTCCGATCAGTCTTCTCCTGGTTTTCCCAATTGCCAGGCCCAGTCTCTGACCAGACCCCATGAAGCCTGGTGGATTGCCTCTAAATCTCTCCATCTGAGAAACATCCTGGAGATTTGGAGAAAACACAACTCATGAGAGGAAAGGACTTTTGCATTGAAAGCAAACCCACATGAGGAATGTATCCAGCCCCAAAGAATCAAGTGGATCTGCAGGTGGGGTTATTCACAAAGACTTTTTCAATGGGATGTAAATCAGTGGCTTCAAATGGTTCCAGAGGCCATGGTGAGAGCCAGTGTCTTTTCTCTGTGCTGGCTGGAGAACAACTGAGCACATCCCCCCATTCTCCCTTCTCTGCCCTGGGTGCAGCCTTCCTGCAGCAAGCTTCAGAGGTGGATGACTGCTGATGACGAGTCTGGAGCTGCTCCCTCAGGGGAGGACACTTTAGCAGAGAGATTTGCACATTTCTAGAGGCTGCAAGAGGGCAGTGCTCAACTTGATTTAGAGCCAAGAAGTAAGAAAGCAGGAGGAAGGTGAAATGAATTCCAGGAGTGTGACACAAGCAAGGCTGGAGATGCCTTTTCTTACCTAGGCCCAGCCTCACCTCCAGCCCACCCTCAACCCTGCTTCAGCCGGTTTTGCAAGGATTGGAACTGCACAAGAGAGAAATAGAAGTTAGATGCATGTGAATGGTTTCCAAAAGTCTCTCTGAGAACCTCTTAACTTTAGGTGCAGAAAAACTGCAACTTTCTTCAGTGGGCTCTTGGACCCCTAGTCAAGGTGACAGTTTAACTGGCATTGAGAGAATGTTGACCAGAAAAAGCCAATACTCCTGGCTCTTAAAAAAACATTTAATTTCATCTAAGTGGAGCAAATGGTTGAAAAGTTTAAAACACGCAATGAAATATGTGTAGCAAGGGCATGTGTTCCCTTTGCTCCCACTCTGGGGCAGCTGTGAGATACTCTGAGGGAACATGCTAGAAGCAGGGTCTTCTGCCCAGTGTCTGTCCCACTGGAATGTGTGGTAAGTCTGCCCAACTCTGTGGGTTGCAGAAAAAAGAATGTTGCCTTTTCCTCAATTTTGTTTTGGATTTCAGATGTTATTATGAAACTAAAGAAAAATGGCAAAATTATTCTCTTGTGCCTGTCTCTCTCTGTCTTCTTCTTTTTCTTTTCCTGTCTTGGCATATCTCAGAATTATCCAAGACATTTATGCTGTTGATTATTTCTTAGTCATGTATATTCCATATATTACAAAGCTAGATAAACATTCCATCTTTCTTATGAACTTTATGAGAATAGGGGGCAGGCGGGGGATGTCCACCTTTGTATTGTTAGATCTCTAGTACCTCACACGGCACCTGGCACGGACAGATAGTCACTGTTTGCATGAGTGGATGGATGGATGCATGGTGGATCAATGGGTGTGTGGTGGATGGATGGAGGGAGAAAGGGAAGGGGGGAGGGTTGATAGATTGAGGGGAGATGGATGGATGGATGAATGATGGATAGATACATGATGGCTAGATAAATAAATAAATAGAGAGATGGGTGGATAAAGACACTTCAAATACATACACAGATACACAACTGGACACCTAAAGAGGTGTGTGTCTTCTTGCCCTGGGTTTCATCAATAAGCAAGATTCCTCTTAAGGGACTGATTCTCCTGGTAAGGGTCTGAAAGTCACTTATCTGTGTCTCTGGCACCTTGTACAGTGTATGCAGTGGAAGTATGTGTTGAATAATGGTTGTGCCATGCATTAGTTCATGGTCTAAGTCCATATACAACACCAGATGTTTGGAATTATTGTAGTAACTGTTGACTTTCACCCAAAATCTAAAAAGGACTCCTAGGCTTTTCCTTTGAGCACAGCAGATGCTCTTTCCAAGATGGCCAGGAGATAAACTCAAAGGCAATTTCATTCTCCCCCATCCTCTATGCTTGGATCTGTTCCCTGGAGCATCAGGAATGCTGGGTGTCTTACTTCTTGAAGCTGAAATCCCTTGATACTGTGTGCAGACCCTCACCCACCTGTCCCACAGGGCTGGGTGCCAGAGCCAGATTCAGGAATTGGCCATCAAATGACTTCCTCATTTGCAATCAATTAACAGCCACCTGGCCTGCTTTCCTGCCTCCCTCCTCTCCCTTTCCCTCCTTCCCCTTGTTTTGCATCATGAACTGATTGGAGTGTGAGAACTGGGGCCTTAACCGGGTTTGTAACTTCTCCCTGCCAGGAGCACTTTCTCCCAAACCTCAGGGCTCCCTGCTGTCCTCCTTCAGGCTCTTTCTCACCCTCCTGAATTTAAAATTGCCACCCCCACCCCACTTCCAATCCCCTTTTGGATGTATTTCCTCTGGAGTACTTATGGTCTTCAATATACTATGTATTTTTAATAGTTTATTTTGCGTATGTCTCTCTCCCCTTCTAAAGTGTACATTCCCTTAAGGTAGAGATGTTTTTATCTATCTTCTTTCTGTTTTCTTTATCTATTTTGTTGCAGTTCCTAGAACCATGTCTGGTACACATTAGGTGGCCAGTAAGCACTTAGCGACTGATTGAATGAATATAAAATTAATATCAGTTCTTAAAAGGCTCCTGTTCAGATCTTTGCCAGGGGCACTGTGTAATGCCCCTGGGTTCTCCCCTGTGGAGAGACCTCTCACAGGAGGAGCTGCAGCCTGCTGCCTCTCTGGAGGGTTTGCCTGTACCCTCAGTGCCTCGCTGATCCTCTGGTGGGTCTTCCTGGTGTTGTAACTGTCCGTGCCTAGCTGTGGATGTCGGCAGAGCCCAGGAGCAGCAGTTATCCAAAATCTGTGGCTTCCTGCTTTAGCTAAAGAGAGAAGATTGCATGTGTTTGCCAGTCTTTTGGGTGCTTCTCTTTGGCATAGACATTGGCCAAGGCTGCTGGTAAACAGCATCAGAAGAGGCGCTTTACCTGCTGATCTGCCTCGTTCCTTCTGGTGCCCCATCTCTCTCCTGGGAGAGCTCCTCCTCCTGATTCTGTCTGTGTTCTGAGACCTGAACTCAAAGGTACTGCACTTGCTCCTTCCCTCTCAGCCTATAGCTCAGCTCTGACACTCCCGTGACTCCCCCAGCACCCCATGCAGGGTTTAGGTCTTCCTGGGTGGCTTGGTGATGAGTGCAGCAGGAGCAGCAAGAGGCTTGTTTGCTGCCCCTTAGGGGTCCCAGCATGTGTGAGGAACAGAGCGTTCTCCTGTCCCAAGCTCCGAGCTCCCCGCAGCTCAGCCCTGTCTGGACTAGACAGTTCTGCCTTTCTTAGCTCACCGCACTGTGCTAAGGAAGCCGGGGCTGCCTCGTGGGTGGATGGTACTCTAATTTGCCAGGCAGGAGAGGATGGAGTGATGAGTCACCCTGCCAAGTGATTCCTACCGAGCTTCCTACAGAGCATATCCAGGAGCAGCCACCCCACCCCAGGGTTAGTGTGTGGAGGCGCAGGTGTAGTGTGGGGGGCGAGAAATAGGACTCAGAATCACCCTCTTTAATGTGCACAGTATGTTAATTTTGTCCTTACAGATGTGTTGAAGTGTTTCTTGCCTTATAGAATAAATGACCAGAAACCAATGGATTCCTTTGAGCTGTTTTGATGGGAGGAAATAAACTGTGACAGTAGGATGTTGGTGGTCGCGATATCAGCAGGATGCAGAAGACAGAGTGGCCTGCTGGGTCCTGTATTCCTCTTCAGCAGCCTGGGATGGGGAATGTGCAAGAGGGCAGAGCCACTCACTGCCTGGTGCCCTGCAGCTCCAGTGCCACCTCGGTGCTTTCCAGGAGAGACCTCAGTTTCCAGCCCTAGCTCAAATCCCAAATTGATATAGCTTGGGGCAGTGCCAGGCCTGTACTTTGGAAAGGAATGATGGGCTTGCCTGTATCTGTCAGATTCAGGCATTCTCCTGCCTGCAGTTGAGAATTCAAGTTCAGGGTAATTAGTTTCACCTTTTAAAAAAGCTCTAGCATATCCTTGCTGGATATGTTCATTGTTGAAATGCACAAGAAACTAAATGTGATCAATTTGATGTATTGGTTTGAGCATCAGATGTTAAGAAAGTTAATCTGTTGAGATTCTTGCTTTTAAAAACACAAAATAAAACAAGCCTAACATTAGTCTGTCATCCTGGACTTGAGATCACATTTTACAGTATATAAAGTGAGGTTTCACGCAGAGCATCCCCACCTGCTTTTGTAAGTAAAGTTTTATTGGAACACAATCACAGCCACTAATTTACATGGAATCTGGGGAGCTCTGGCTGCTACAGTTGCAGAGCTGAATAGTTACAGCTAACACTGAGGGCCTGCAAAGCTGCCTCGCTCCGCTAGAGACAAAGTTTGCTGACCGCTGGCCTAGAAGATAAGGGCACAAACTCTGAAACCGAACTACCAGGGTTTGAATCCCAGCTCTGCCATGTACTGGCAGCATGACCTTGAGCACGTTAATTAACATCTATGTGACTTAGTTTCCTCCACTGTAAAATGGAGATAATAATATCTCCATTATAGCAATATTATGATTATAATTATGATGATATAATAATGATATCACCAATAATAGTACTTGTCTTCTAAGGTTGCTATGAAGATCAGAAGAATTAATAATGGAGACATGCTCAGAGTACTTTCTGACAAGTGGTAATGTGTTAAATTTTTAAGGAGGAGGGCAAGTTTCTAAGACTTTAGGAAAGTCCAATCCCTTCTTCAAATCACAGACAATTCTGCATTTAAAGACCACTTCAAAACCAGGTTCCGTGGCTCATGCCTGTAATCCCAGCCCTTCGGGAGGCCAAGCTGGGAGGATTGCTTGAGCCCAAAAGTTCAGCCTGAGCTATTAACATAGTGAGACCCCATCCCTACAAAAAATAGAAAACATTAGCCACACGTGCTGCCATGCACCTGTAGTCCCAAGCTACTCGAGGGTCTGAGGTGGGAGGATTGCTTGAGCCCAGGAAGTCAAGGCTGCAGTGAGCCATGATCACACCACTGCACTTCAGCCCAGGTGACAGACGTTGCCTCAAAATAAAATAAAATAAAATAAAATAAAATAAAATAAAATAAAAAATAAAGACCACCTCATCATCAGGGTACCTCCCACAGGAAGCACAGCCTTGTGGGTGTCTTGGCTTCCTGTTGGTCCAGAACCCTGCTGAATTTCCTGGCAATAAGGGCACAGACTGTGTTGGCTGAAGGAAGGGTGCTAGGAGTGCCAGCCAGCAGAGGAACTCCCACCTGCTCCAGGGATGCCAGGGATAGAGTGAGGCAGCCACAGTGTCCCCTGTGCTGATTCCAGCAGGGGATGACAACATGGTGACAAGAAGCCACACTTCTTAATAAAGCAGACCTGAGGGAAAAGAGATCCACAGACAGAGGGAGGAAAAGCTGCAAAATGTGCCTCTTCAACTTGTGAGAACAGGAGGTGATGGGTCACGAGGCTGCTGAAGGAGTTTGTTCCTGCCTCCGTTTCTCTCTGCTTCTCCAACTAGAATGTTATGTGCCACCTGCTCCCCTCAATAGCACTTCTGAGACAGATGGACTATATATTTGCAGAACCCAGCATCTTTACTGAGAAGTCGCTGAGTCCCTTTCTCTTTGCTTTTTAGGCTGGGCTTCCTGGAAAGGTTCTGCTTTTAACTCTTTGCATGCCTTCCCAAGCCATTCATCCTGGTGTGAGGCTCTGAGAACGTGATTTATGCCACTGCGTTCGAGACTCACATAGCTCCTTGATCAGTGAAGACACAGTTTTGTTTCTGCCTAGGATCATCAGGGTCATACCACTCCCTGCTTCAAAACTGAACGTTTCCTGTTCTTGGAGCAGATTCGTCAGGACGTTTTGCAGCATCCTTGGGTGTTACCCATTCCTTGCTCCTGATGTAGAGTTCCAAGGCCTACACACCTCAGAGGGGCAGCTGTGAGGACCGTGGGGTGCGGCCCCTTGCCCATCCCACACGAAAATGGCTCTTCCTAGCATGTTTTCTCGGGTGTTTCTTTATCCTCTCCCCCTGCCTCAGTTTCCACATTGAAAACTCTCAATGGCATCTGTCTCCTTCTGAGTCTCTGCTGGGCTCTCCCACCCCTCCACGGCCCCCACCCTGGAAAGTCCTTGCCCCCTCCCCACACTGCCTCCTATGCTCCTCTAGTGCCCCCACACTGCTCCGGGCTGGGATACAGCATGGCCCTCGCTCGTCCACGTGGCGCTCAGTTACCTTCTTAGTGACGACATTCTAAGATTTCACCCTGTCCCCACGCCAGTGTTCATGTCCACTCCCCTGGTTTATGTGTCCCCTTAGCACTTAATCACTTTCTGACATTCTCTAGATTTTACTTACTTATATGTTTTGTTGCTATCCCCCTGGCTGGAACATAAACTCCACCTGGGTGGGGACCTCTGAGTGTTTTGTTCACTGCCAAACCCCATGCCAGAACTGCACCCCACAAGTAACGGGCATTCATTCTGATTTGCTGACTAACTGCATAAATATCCTAAAACCACTTCCCACCTTACTTGGCTGTAGAGAGGATAAGAATGAAAGTTAAATAAAGCCTACAGAAATGCTTAGAAAACTTGAAGGCACACAAGGAATGTGAAAGATGTATTCATGAATGAAGCAACTCAACAAAAAAAAGACACTTGGGGGCTGGGAGTGGGATATATGTGGGTGAGACTGATGGCATGATGTCGTGAGACATTTGGGCTGATTTAAGTGACTGGCAACATCTGGGACCCATCAGGAAAAGCTTTAGTGTAGAAGGTGTTCCTCTCCCTACGTTTTGAAATTCAGGCAGGCTGAGTAAGCTCTTCAATATTTTAAGTTCAAAAATACTTAATATCTTAGGAAGGTCAAAAATACTACTTTGGAAGGTCCAAAAATGGCCACTTGCCCAGAAGCTGGCCTGCAGGAGAAGGATTCTCCCTCACTGGAGAATAGGTGCCATGCTGGGAAGACCATCGTATTCTGTAGACTCGGTAAAACAACAACCAAGGACCCATTTTTACTTTAAAATAAGTTTACAAAGTCACATTAAAGTGTGAAGGCTTCAACAAGGAATTTCTCACAGATAGAACAGAAAATAACTGGATTGACTCACTAGCATGCAAAATACATTTGGAAGCAAAGCTGCCACCAGTAAGTTTCTCCCTCGAGTAACCAAGAAATGTCCTGGCGTGCCCACGGCTAGCACATGCTGAGGGCTTGCTGTGAGTCCCCGTGTAGCCTGCAGGCTGCTTTTAAAGAAACCAGTCCCCAAGGGAGGATGATGAGGCCAGCCCTGGGCAGTGTTTCCACCACACTGAGGCACATGCTCTTTGCAGCGACCCAGGAGAGCATTTGTGTGTTTCTCTGCAGTGAGACTATTTGCATTAATAACTTATTTATGAAGTTCACCTTAAGTCTATAAAAGCAACTGCAACATCCAATTTTGTGGTGATTTCCGTTACAAAGTTGGCAAAGCGTTTTGTAACTAAATATCTGGAGTTAAGGGTTTCTATAAATCAACATAGAAATGGGATGCCAAGGGACCCTCTCTTGCTGCAGCCGTGTGCAGTGAAGAATTCTGCTCAGTTCCTCCTGTCCCAGGGGAAAGGGCAGTCTGCATCCCTTACAGCCAGACAGACCATCATCCTCTGTGGGCAGCAAATTGCAGAATTAGTGTAAAGCAGGCAAATGCAATATGTACTTGAAATAAGCCCAAACCATTACGTATGCTTAGATTCAGGCTTAACAATTTTTTAACATAATAGCAAATCTTATTTAGTATCCTAAATGTAAAATCAGGGCTTATAGTTTTCACATTTTTGTGTTACGTGTCTTAAATGCCTTTCTAGAGAGGGGGTTACGAAGTGGCTCATTGGGTGATTTTTTTCCTGAGATTGACCACATGATTTAAAGATTTGTAAAAGCCTCTGGGCCTATCTGTATTGAGAGGGAAGAAATTGGGCTCCCTTGGTCCTGGGACCCTCTCCTCTCTCTCCACAGCGGCGCTGCCCGGAACCGTGGGAGTAGGGTGCATGGGACTGCTGTTCCCACTGTGGCCCTGCTCCCATTTGTCCTGTAACTTCTGTGCATCCGAGGCTAGGTCCTTCTGTGTATAATGTCTGCAGCACCTTACGTCATGGCTACCCCCTTGCATGTGGTGAAATGTTTTCCTCAAATGGTGATAAGGGACTGTGCAGGTGAGGGCGAGTATCCTGGGGGCGCCCCTGGTCATGGGATCACCCTCAGCATTTCCACCCTGCCCAAGAGGTCTGTGGAGCTTCCCTGAGCCTTTAGCACATTTACTAGGAAGTCCATCATCTGTTGATGAAAGAATCTTCCTTTTTAGTACCTTCTTGAATCATGCTATCAGGTGGGTTATCTTGGCGGTCAAATTTGTTTTGCTAAGTCCTAAGTCCTTTTTTTTTTTTTTTTTTTTTTTTGAAAGGGTCTTACTCCGTCATCCAGACTGGAGTGCAGTGGCATAATCATAGCTCACTGCAGCCTAACCTCCTGGGCTCAAGTGATCCTCCCACCTCAGCCTCCTGAGTAGCGGGGACTACAGGCATGCACCACCATGCCTGGCTAATTTTTGTATTTTTTGTAGAGATGGGATTTTGCCATGTAACCCAGGCTGGCCTGGAACTCCTGAGTTCTCAAGTGAGCTGCCTGCTGCGGCCTCCCAAAAGTGTTGGGATTACAGGTGTGAGCTACCACACCCGGCCTCCTTCTGTTTTTCACAGAGCTTGCCAGTCTGTGTCGTACGATGTGGAGAACTTCAGTAAACACGCTATGTGCTGCTGTCTCATGGTTTCCCAGTAGTAATTGTTTGCCACTAACAGGAGACCATGTTTTGGTACTTACAGTGTGCTAGGCAGTGTTACAAATGGCTCATCTGTATTAACTCATTCGAACTCACATTTAGATCCCTGCGAGACAGATTCTTAGCATGCATGTTTTGCAGGTGAGGAAATTGAGGCACAGAGCAGGCAGGATGTGGCAGAATTGAGCTCTTCAGCAAGAAGCTTCATGGCCACCCTCAGAACTACTCAAGGGCTGGGGACTTGGTTCTAACACAGATCTCCTTCCTTTACCATTTGAGCCAGATTCTTAAGGAAACTTAATTTTTTTTATGTGGATGCTCACAAATACTTTATTTTTTCTTGCCTCTTTATATTACACTTCACCCTTGAACAATGTGGGAGTTAGGGTAACAACCCTGGTGCAGTCAAAAATCTGTGAATAACTTCTTTTTTTTTTTGAGATGGAGTCTCTCTGTTGCCCAGGCTGGAGTACAACCTCACTGCAACCTCTGCCTCTTGGGTTCAAGCAATTCTCCTGTCTCAGCTTCCCAAGTAGCTGGGACCACAGGTTTTCACCTCCACACGCAGCTAATTTTTGTATTTTTAGTAGAGATTGCATTTCGCCATGTTGGCCAGGCTGGTCTCGAACTCCTGACCTCTGGTGATCCACCCGCCTCGGCCTCCCAAAGTGCGTGAGCCACTGCACCCAGTCTTGCATGTAACTTTTGACGCCCCCAAACTCAACTCCTAAGAGCTCACTGTTGACCAAAAGCCTTACTGATAACAATTGGCACATACCTTGAATTAACTATACATTATACACTGTGTTCTTACAATAAAGCGAGCTAGAGAAAAGAAAATGTTATTAAGAAAATTATAAGGAGGAGAAAATATATTTACTATTCATTAACTGGAAGTGTATCATCGTAAAGGTCTTCATCCTCATCATCTTCACGTTGTGTAGGCTGAGGAGCAGGAGGGGTTGGCCTTGCTGTCTCAGGCAGAGGTGGATGAGGTAGATGGAGAAGCAGAGGAGGCAGGCACACTCAGTGTAACTTTTGTTTTTAAAAATCCACATATAAGTAGACCCTTCTAGTTTGAACTCATGTTGGTTCAGGGTCAACTGTTTTTTCCCGGGGGTTAACATGAAAGTCATGATGGGAACAATGTACACATATTAAGCTGATGTGGTGGTTAGTTTGGGTTAAAATAAGGACCTACAAAGAGTCCTCTGCCTTGAGTCCCCTCCTTCACTTCCCTCCTGTCCTCTTGGTCTTCTGAGGCGGCTGGAGATCCAGGTCCCCAATGCAGGGCCCCATTGACCCAAGGCCACCCACAAAGGAGGCCCTGGTGAGTGTGCTGCCCAGGGGACCAGTGGAAAGGTGGGAGATGGGGCCCGCCAGGCATCAGCTGGATGCATGCCCTGGGGGTGCCTGGGTGGGGCTGCAGGGGTTGCAGGTAGTGAAGCCTTTGTTCCGTGGGAGGGATCACAGGAGCACCTTTCAAGGTGCCCGGTGGCTGCTGGGGACTTGCTTAGGTAGTCCTCTAAGTACACAGTATCAGAACATGCCTTGGAAAGCTGCCAATCCCAGCTTGCAGCATGGGAGCTGTCTTCCCAGAAAGTGAGGAAGTGAGCCATGCGTCTCCAAACTGGATACATGTAAACAGATCTGGACCCTCCTGTCCTAATGGATGAGTGACCCACAGCTGTCCTTTTCCTTCCATAATTAAACAGATAATTATCAGGGTTCCCTCTCCTTTCGGGGAAGTGACGAGGAGGCAAGTGGTTGGAGACTGGTGTCCCTGTTACATGCTCTGTGATGGTGAGGAACTTGCCCACCTTGCTGCCTTTTTCTCACTTATAATGACCAAAATTCCTATTTCACAGGCATCCTGTGAGCAATAATCAGGTTATTGGGAGTGTCTGGTGGGGAGTAGCAGCTAAATAATGGGTATGTTACTTCGAGGGGTGATGGGTGTAGCCAGCAGTGCACAGGCTGAGAGGTCAGACCGCCTGGGTCCAGTCCCACCTCTTGGACCTTGGGCAAGTTACTGAACCTCATTGTGCCCCAGTTTCCTGTCTGTAAAGTGCAGATGATATAAGGCCGAGTTCACAGGGTTGCTGTAAGGATCCTGTGGGTCTTACAGGTAGAGGTAGGAGCAGCAGGCACAGAGGTGCTCAGGACAGGAAGGGGCGAGGTCAGGATGACAGCTCCACTGGAATCCAGAGAGGTGCATACCTCAACCCTGAGAGCAAGAGAGGGTCTACACCGAAGGGCTATGCTTTGGTTCTTTGTTGAATTCCCTTATTCAGGGAATGTGTGCAGATGCTGGAGGGGCGGTTCTCAGCTCTCTCATCTGACTTGCTGCAGTGCATGGGGAGGGGTCACCACTGACCACTTTCTACACTTAGAAGCATCTGCCTTTCCTGGCCCCAGCACTCAGGGTCCTAGAACATCTGTTTGCCTCAGCAAGCAGTCAGTGATCGTTGCTTTTATAGCTCCTTCTTCATTAAGAAACACAAAGCTCTTTACATATCATCAGTTTATTCTGTTGACGTACTAAGAAGCAGGGAAGGGCAGATTTTATTATCACCGGTTTATGGGAAAACTAAGCCCAAGGTACTTTGTCAGAAGGCACGTTGTAAGGCCATCGCAGATGACCTAACTGCAGCCTTGACACTGGAAGTGCTGCTCTTGAATGTAACATACTGCGTTCACACAGAGGCTCTGCAGCCTCCCTGCTTGACGTTCTGTCCCAGGGTTTGGCAGATTTTTTCTGTAAAGGGCCGGATAGCTAATGTTTTTGGCTTTGCGGCCCATATGGTCTCAGATGCAGCCACTCAACAGAGATAATTAAATGATTGGGTGTGACTGTGTCCCAATAGACCTTGATTTATGCAGACTGGAGTCAGGATGCATTGGCCCCAGGGGTTTGCCAGTTCCTGATCTATGCTAATGTTAGACATTTCCACCTCCTAGTTCTCCTCCCTGGTATCAGATGGTACATGGACAGGCTTTTTGAGAGTGTGTGTGTGTCACACCCGCCCCCCTCTACATGCTTTCTGTACGTGCCCTTTTCTGTGCAGCGTATGGAAGTGGGGCCCAGGGGCCTGCACGGGCATTGTGGACTCTAAACAAGACTACCAAGCTCAAGGTTAAAACTTTTCCAGGTAATTCTTGTTATCTCATGTTTTCATGTTTGTCTGAATAGAATTAATCTCACTTTCTGGCTGGGCCTGGTGGCTCACACCTGCAGTTCCAGCACTTTGGGAGGCCAAGGTGGGCAGATCACCTGAGGTCAGGAGTTCGAGACCAGACTGGCCAATCTGGTGAAACCCTGTCTCTACTAAAAATACAAAAAAAAATTAGCCAGGCTTGGTGGCAGCCATCTCTAATCCCAGCTACTTGGGAGGCTGAGGCAAGAGAATTGCTTGAACCTGGGTGGTGGAGGTTGTAGTGAGCTGAGATCAGGCCATTGTACTTTAGCCTGGGCAACAAGAGTGAAACTTTAGCTCAAAAAAAAAAAATTAATCTCAGTTCCCTTTATGAACTAGGTGTCACAGAGCTTGCTTTACACTTAGGTGGGTTCATGAAATAAAGCACAGAGAAATGGGAGCAGCAGGAATCTCTGGCTGGAGGCAGCCCCCTGAGAACTTGGGTCATAGAGGCAGGGGGTGAGAGAAAAGGCTCACTCCGTGGCCAGTGAGCAGGAGCTGAGATCCAGGAAGGGAGGTGGGGTCCTGGGGGTTTGAGGTTGTGTCTGAACAAACAAGGTAAGCCTGTGGGGAACAGGAGGCTCTGCCAAACCGAAAACCTCATTTTGTTCACTTTTGAACTCTTTCAAGCTCCTGTATGGAAACCTTCCATGCAGAATGGCAGTGTTGGGGGAAGAGGCACAGGCTCCTGCCATGGGGTTCCTTCTTGCTGGCGGGCTCTGGACTGCCTGAAGCAGTTTGGGAACCTCCATGTCTGGAGCAAAGCCGCTCCTCTCACGTCCATCCTCATGCCCCACGCGGACCATGTGCACTGTCAGATTCTTCCTCTCTCAGCAAGAGTGGATGGCAGGCTGTCATCTTGGCATGGGGACACTCCAGATGTGCACATTGTAATTTCAGTGAAAAGAACGCACACACCATTCCATGCCGTTATGGTCTTCTTCAGGGTCTCCAGCCCACCTTTTATTGATGGCTGGCCAGGGGACTGACTACCAAAATGAATGGAGCAACAGGCAAACAGGCCACAACAAAGTCTGGGGAAAGTAAAAACAGGAAGAAAACAAGAAAAGTAAATCTGCTTTTAAATCCTCTCTAATCTTGCTGAAACATGAAACTGCTACAGCAGTTTTTGGCTGTAGACAATTTATATCTTCACAGTTGCATCCCATGCAACAGCTTAGCAGTGGCCTCATCACCCCATGTTTGAAGGGAAAGTTGTATTTTTCTCTATTTGCCTTACCTCCGTCATACTGTAGTTGTTGTAAAGGCTGCAGGGCCACTGGTGGTGACCTTCAAGAAGGGATGCACCTTACTGTGCTCTGTAGCGTGGGATCTAGTGAGAGTCTGGCATATTGCAGGAGTTTCGTCAATTCTTGGACGAATGAATGTGCAAATATGGGGAAGGAAGAAACTGTCAGAAGAAAAGAGGGGAAGAAACAAAAAGTTAGGACCCGACAAGCAGCTTTGAATGAGAAAAGGGGATGAAGGAACTCGAAATATAATTTTCTGTAAAACGAGAACCTGGGAACCTCTGGTTGCAGTGTGATGCAGTAACAAACTTCTTCATTGCAGATTAAATCTATAAACTGGAAGATGGGATACACTCTGGTAAATACATTATTTAAAATAAGGTAAGGCCAAGAGTCATGCCTTTTCTAAATCTGAGAGTGAGTTGAAAGTGCTATTCGAAGATGGCAGCATATAAATGACAATCCTCAACAGTGCTATGAAAGTCAATGCCTTGGCTTGAAAAATGCTTGCAAGCTAAAGAAATTGTAAACACACCTGAAACTTCCTGAGTGAGTCAAATGAGATCTCAAAACATGATGGCTCAGACAAGATCAAGCTTCCTTTTCCTTATTTCATGGTCCAGGGGTATATTCTGCAAGGTCATCCCAAGACCCAGGTTCCTTCCCCCTTTGCTCTGAGCATAATCTTTGATGGAAAAACTGGCCCACCCTCCCATATCTACCATGCAGCCCGTGGGAAGGCAGATTTCCTTATGCATGCTATTATAAAACATGCTCCAGAATGTGCAGGAATCATTTTCACTTGCATCGCATGGACAGAAATGTGGACAGCTAACCAGGGCTGCCTGCAGGCAACGCTGAAAAATGAAGGCGTCCACTGGAAGCTTGACCCCAGTTGAAACTTGGAATATTCTGACAGACAAAAGAAGCAGAGAGTGGGTATTGGGGGGTCATCAGCTGTGCCTGCCACATTCTCAGATGCTGCAGTGCTTTGTATACGATTAGGGTCTTGCCCTACAGAGCTTGTGGACGAATGTGTTCATCTCCCTGCCACTTTTCAGCCAGCCACATGATGTGCTATACTAGAAACTGTAAGTGAGCTGGCCCCATGTCCATCTGTAACTCTAGGCCTTTGCATGGGCTGAAGCGCTAGCTGGAATGCCCCAGTCCTCATCAGCCACCCCTGGGATTTCCCCCTTTCCTCCAGGCCCAGCTGCTATTAGCAACAGGATCTTGGGCCACATGGACTGTGAACCTCATATTTTGGGAAAAATAATGGACCAGATAGAGGCTGTGAGTCAAGGCTCCAGTCCCAGGGGACTGGTTTGCTAGTCTGTATGTGCATTCATTCAGTAGATATATTGAATGTACAATCTGTGTCAGGCCAGCAGCAGGGGATCCAACAGTGAGCAAAACAGGTGAGAATCTGTCCTGTTGGGCTGATCATAGAGGAGGGCTTCCATGGAAGGCAGGTAGTGAGAGCCATGGCAAGTGCTCTCCTGGAAAGATCGCATCCTGGCCGGGCGTGGTAGCTCACGCCTGTAATTCCAGCACTTTAGGAGGTCAAGGTAGGTGGATCATGAAGTCAGGAGATTGATACCATCCTGGCTAACATGGTCAAACCCCATCTCTACTAAAAATAGAAAAATTAGCCAGGTGTGGTGGCATGTGCCTGTAGTCCCAGCTACTCAGGAGGTTGAGGCAGGAGAATCACTTGAGCCCAGGAGGTGGAGGTTGCAATGAGCAGAGATAGTACCACTGCACTCCAGCCTGGGAGAAAGAGTGAGACTCTGGTCTTAAAAGAAAAAAAAAAAAAAAAAAAGGAAACAACATTGTATCCTTAGAGTCTTAAACACAGGGAGCCGGTGCTCCACTTTCTCCACCCCAGCTTGCTGGAAGGTCTGGAATAGGAGGCCAGTTGGAGTCGTGCCCTCCCCACGCTGCAGGCCAGCTCTGGCACCAGCCCTTGCTCAGGGGGATGATGTGCCTGAGAGCTCCACCCAGGGGTGTCAGGAGCACATTCATCAGAGCCCGCTGCCACGTGCCTGATGCCCGTAGAAGCCGGAGATTGCGCCGTTGTGCCCACGTGAGCGCTCTCTCCATGGGTAGAACATTAAGCCCAGAGGACGATGTGTGTGCCACATCTGAGTAATGAGCCATGAAATTGACATTATAAGTTTTAATTATTATTAATGCCTTGCAGGGGCGGCTGGTGTTAATTGTCCTGTAGGCATCCCAGATGGGTTTTCCCTTTTCCTTTTATTTCTTTTTCTTAATGTCTTGAGCCCAAATAATGGCGGCTTAGTGACAATGTTTGAATGAAATTCTTCTAAAGAGGAGCACTCCACAGTGTGAGAAGTTTTCGCAAACACGTCAGTGGGCAGAAAGCAAACAGGCTCTGGAGCAGCTGCCCACCCTCCTGGGTGGGTGTGGAGGCTGGGACATAGAGGCCTCCGGGTTGCTGCTGTGCAATCGGCAGAAGTCTTTTCTCCCCCATAATAGCATCTGCCTGCCCTAGGCCCCTTCCATGCACTAATTAGTTAATCTTATAAAGGGCTTTGAAGATGAAAGACTCTGGAGGTGCCAAGTGTCACCCATCTGAACATTTTCTGATGAGATCCAGTTTCTGGCTGCTTCTGCTCCTCCAAATAAACCGCCTCTCAGCACCTTCCTTGACTTCTTTTTTTTTTTTTTCCTTTTTTCCCTCAGAAATGTGTCCTGCATCTTAAAAAGGTTCATTTCCCCTCTTGGCTTTGCTCTGTCAAACCTGAGTCTGACAGTCTGAGATGGGGATATGAGGGGGGCTCTTTTGCCTTCTCCTGGCTTTTCTGCCCCCTACCCTTCCCCACTTCTCCTCCTGGCTCTGGTACCGGCCCTGGCAAACAGGCCCCACCTGGGCCCTACGTGCTCTCACAGCTTGCTTGCCCCACGAGTTACGCTGTCAGGGCCAGCCTCGAGGCCAGCAGGTGGTGGGTTGGGGCCAGCAGGTGAGTTACCACCTATGGCGTGGTGGCCAGGGGTGCAGTCCCCAGGGCTGCCTCTGCTCCTGCCCTGTTCCTGCCCTGGCTTCTTTTTCTTTTCATAGACACAGGATCTTGCTTTGTCACCCAGGTTGGAGTACAGTGGTACAATCATTGCTCACTACAGCCTCAAACTCCCAAGCTCACTCAGTCTTCCTGCCTCAGCCTCCCGATAGCTGAGACTGCAGGTACTTGCCACCACCATTCCTGGCTATTAAAAAAAATTTTTTTTAAGGGATGAGGTCTCAGTACGTTGCCCAGCTAACCTTAAATTCCTGGCCTCAAGTGATTTTCTAGCCTTGGCCTCCCAAAGTGCTGAGATTACAAGTGGGAGCCAACATGCCCAGCCCCAGATCTCTCTTTTCTAACTTTCCCCCCTGCATCCCCATCCAGGCCTAACTCAGGACTAACCTGAGTGCCTTCAAATTAACAGCATATAGAAGGGATCTACTATGCAGAGGGAATACTCCTGTGTCCTAGGGCCATCAGGGTGAACAGCACAATCCCCTCCTGGGGGCCTTGGTGGCATAGAGACTAAGGAATTAGGAAGGTGGCTGATGGAGTTAGGGTGGCTGGTGGGTGGCTGATGGAATTAGGAGGGCACAGGTGGTGATTGGGGAGCAGTGTGGGTTCAGAGGGAGGGAGAAGGGCAGAGGAGGTAGCATGAGCTCTGTCTGCCAAGCCCTGCAGGTTCCAGAAGCACAGACTTCTCGTGACTGAAGACAGTCTGCCATGGGTTGGCAGGTGTGCTGAGGCCAGCTTAGGGGACCTTGGCTGGTGTGCCTAGAAGCTCAGATCCCCTGAGGTCAGCAGGCAGCCACTGAAGCTCATAAGCAGCAGGTGTGTGAGCTCAGCCCTGCATTTGGGCACCCAGCCCACAATGGGCTGATGGGCCAGGAGGCCACTGGAGGAGGTTTGTACTGGGTGCAGGAGAGATGGAAGGCAAGGCAGTGGGAGTGGGAAGGTGCATGGCCCTCTGGGTGAGAGCTCAGAAGTGGAGTCGGCAGGAGGAGTGCCCAGGCCAAGGGAAAGGGCAAGCACAGGGATAACTGAAAGTCCTTGCTGATCAGCTAGGTGGGGATTCCACGGCCATGGCAAGGAACACAGGAGGTGGGGCTGGAGGGACAGATGATGGCCTTTATCAGCTTGTGGACATCCAGCAGAGCCATCAAGCAGGCATCTGGGTTCACATCAAGTTCCCTGATCAGAAGGGACATCACAGGTACAGGTTGATTTGAGAACCACTGGCACAGAGGCAGGTTGAACTGGGGTCCACGACAGTGAAGGGGGCGGGGCGTCAGGGAGGCCTACAGGCCACAGAACTAATGCCAGTGAGGCCATAGCCCCTCTGGAGAATTTGTGAAAGGTAGAATCCCCCTGCGACTCAGGAGTGTGTGCCTCGAAGAGTGCCTCTATCCAGGGTGGTGGCCTGCAGCCCCAGGCTGCCTGGTGGGAGATGCCTCAGTCTCTCTGGCCCTACACCCCAGCTTTCCCTGTCACACTGCATAAGTAGGGGCCGCAATTACACAATGTGGGTGTAAGTGGTGTCTTCAGGTGGCTTTTATGTCACCCAGTCTAGAGAAGGCTGATGTTGGGGAGCGCAGAGAGGGAACACAGTGTCCCCTTCTCCCAGGGGGACTGTGGGGAGGTGTGTGTGCTCAGATAGCATGAGCCAGCCGCAGAAGGGAGTGCAGCATTGGAGGCAGGTGCACAGCTGGCCCTTCCTGCCCACTGTGGTTACCAATGGTAGCAAAAGTCACCAGACAGCCACCAAGTCTATAGCTCCTATAACACTGCTTTTAAGCTTCGCCCTTGTGATTTGGGAATGAAAGGAAATGGAGTCATTCCCTGACAAAGTAAAAAATTTTTGTGTGCATCTTGTTGAGCCCAGTTCTTCAACTTCACAGCATGTTCTTTTCTTACTGTCCCTTTAAAACTGCTTTCCTTGATGGATTTCGAAGTGTCTCCCTCCATGTAGCCGATAGTGAAAATACTCCCAAAATGAAAATAAATGTTATATTTAACTTTTAAAGTATTTGTAATCTAAGTTCTATTAGAACAAGGAAACTTACTCTGTCTTTTTGTAAATTTAACTGGACAGGCTGGGCCAGGGTTTCTTAACTAGGTGATGCTCTGGGCCGAGTCATTCTTTGTGGCAGGGACTGCCCAGGCTTTGCAGGGTGTTTGGCAGTGTCCCTGGCTTTTACTTGTTAGATGTCGGTAGCACCCCACCTTCCGGTTGTCATAGCCAAAAAATATCTTCAGGCAAAATTGTCCCAAATTGAGATTCCCTGGCTGGGGGCTGAGTGGCCCCTGTGTGGCAGTGGAATTATTCTGATGGCCTGCAGCCAACTGCCCCTTCCAATTTTTTCTGATCACAGTGCTTGTCTTGCAAATTACCCCTTGCCTCCGCTCTCTAAAATTGGGGCTCATTACACTCTATTGTGCTTTCACTACAAAGCTATCCAGAATGAGTATTATTGGAAGCAAACGGATTTTTTTTCTCTTCGAGTTCTGCAAAGAAAAATCCTCTGGTGTTACTGTTTAATTGGTTAGTGGTGGCTGTTTGTCAGTTTGCCAGCAGGCTCTCTCTTAACTGCTGTCTTTGACATTGCTGAAACATAAATGTAGAATGATTGAGTTGCCAACATGCTATTAAGTCCTCTACAAAGAATTTTTCGATGTAATACTGCTTCAGGCTTTTGTGTTTCTATTGATTGATTCGAATACTGAAGAACTCCTTGGCTTACGCAGCCCTGGTGAGAAAATGCGGCTTCTGGTAGGAAAATCGTTGGGTATTGACACCAGGACAATGCAAGGCTTTCCTTTGGTTTTCCTCTGGCACAGGATTGACCTCTGGCAAAGCTCCCACAATTGAGTGGGTACTGGCCACCCATAAAGAAAAGGGAGAGAGGCCAGTGTGGCCAGATGGTTTTGATGAGACAGGGCCAGTTAGAGAAGCCCAGGAAGTGGACGAAGACATCACATCAAGTTTTGGAATTCTTTGATAGGCTTCTTATTGCTGACAAGGAGAAGAAGCCTAGAATCTTGTTTGGGTTTCAGAGCTAGTCATGATTTGATACTGAGGATGGCAGAACAGGTGCAGACAGGTTGGTTAACCTCTGATGGATACGAGAACGTCGTTCATGTTAAAAGGATACTGTCTTATGCCCTTGAAATTGTACCTCTGGAACAGACTGCTACACGTCCATGTAGCAGAAAGCTGTGTGTTGTGGTTGGGGGTCCGTGACGGCTGGGGACTGCTTGTTAGAACCCCTGGTGCCTGGGCACAGCCTCTGTGCTCCACATAGGCTGTCTCTCATGGTCCTCGTGTATGCGTGCCACTGGCCCTGAGTCCGCTGAATGAGACACTTGATGAGGAATGCCATGCACACCTGCTGCTCAGCTTCAACCCCTGGAGTATGCACCGAGTTGCTGTGACTAGTCAGTAGATGAGGAAAAGAAAAAATTGTTGGATACTTGCTAGAAATCTGGCAGCTTCTTAGACTAAAATCCCTGAGAAATAGGAACCAATGGAATATGATTGCACACAGAGTATTAGGTAAGAAATTTTTAACCCACACCCCCTGGGTTCATATTCCACCTACTGCTCCTAGGTGTGGGCCTTGGGAAAGTCGCCTTCTTTCTCTGTGCCTCAGTGTCTCCATCTGTAAATGAAGATAAGCCAGCACCTACTTCAGAGTCCTTTTTGCACAGATTGAGGTGGTCTGTGTGGAAGGCCCCGGACAGTGTCCTGTTTAAGAGGAATTGCTATGATGGGGACCCTCTTGTCTTGGTGGGGCCTCGGAACGTGCGTGTTTCTGTGACAGGCTGTTTCATTACAATATTTTCCACTCTTGGGGCACTCTGTATGCACCCCCAGGATACAGAAAGCCCCTGGGAAGCCCCGGGCTGCCCCAGCAGATCCACCTGGGGGCATCGGGAAGGGGCATTCTTGGTGACCACGTGCTGTCTCTTGCTTGCAGAATCCCTGCCTGCTTCCCTATGGCAAGGCCCTCTACAGCTACGAGGGGAAGGAACCTGGAGACCTCAAGTTCAACAAGGGGGACATCATTGTCTTGCGGCGCAAGGTGGATGAGCATTGGTACCATGGTGAGCTGCACGGCACACAGGGCTTCCTCCCAGCCAGCTACATCCAGTGCGTCCAGCCCTTGCCACACGCCCTGCCCCAGGGAAAAGCACTTTATGATTTTGAGATGAAAGATAAAGACCAAGACAAGGACTGTCTGACCTTCACCAAGGTAAGGTGAGCCCCAGGGTGGGCCCCACCAGCCTGTGCAGCCTCTGTGCCACCCAGGGATCTTCCCAGCCACAGGCCTGCAGCCAGCCAGTGTCTTTCCTCAGAGTCTGAATCCTGGCTCCTCCCAGAACCCTGGGCAAGTGACCTAGCCTCCCTCCCTATGACTTCATAAACGGGGTGGTGGTTTTTTTGGTTGAATGCAATGGAGGGCACCAGCCTGACACACAGCTCCAGCCCATAGCTACATGGAAGCGTGAGATAATACAAGCCTCCATCAGCACCAGAACGCTCAGTTAACCCAAGTCATGATTCTAAGCACTGACTCAGGTGCCGCAGAATGACGCCTTTTCAGGACTCCTGGGGTCCTGTAAGAGGAGCTCCTCAGGGGCAACTGCTGCAGAGACCCTGGTCAGCTCACAGGGAGGTGATAGCTGGGGCCTCACATCCGTGCATGGAATTCCATGCTCCATATTTCGCAGCCCTGTCCTCTGGGGCACCAGAGACAGAGTGGACCAGGTGCACAGAAAGCCCTGTGAGCAAACATCTGGGAGAAAACAAAATAGCACGGACAGGCGAAATTAAGCAGGAGGGTTGGGTGAAGTACAGAAGCGACTGGTTCTGGCTGTCCTGCCAGTTGCTGTTGAATAATTTTCTGCACCAAGTGCTCAGCCAACAAGCTCACACTTGGTCTTTACGGCTGTCCCAGGTTCCAGGGAAAATAGTTGGAACCTTGTTTTCTCCATGTGCGAACCAAAGTTCTGAGAGGCTTTGTAACTTATCCAGGCTGGTTGCTGGGTCCTTCCTCCCTCCCCTTCCTCTTCCTTTCCATCTTCATCTCCTGTCTCCTCTGTCTCCTCCATCCCTTGCCCCTCCTACACCTGCTCCCCGCCACACCCAGATGTAAATAACAGAGCCGGAATCCTAATGCAGATCTCTGATGTTAACACTCACATTGTTCCACCTCCCTGCACAGGGATTTCTTCCCTTATATTGGCCTCACGGTATTTTAGATGCCAAGAAGTCATTGCTCTCTCCTCACTCAGTCTGTCTTGCCTGTGTCTCTCTATGTCAGTGTTTCTCTCTCTCTCTCTCTCTCTCTCTCTCTCTCTCTCTCTTTCTCTCTCTCTCACACACACACACACACACACACACACACACACACACACACACAGAATTGTAAGTAACAGAACTAGAATTCTAACTCAGATCTCTGCCTCTAAAGCCTATGTCCTTCCTGCTTCCAAGAGGCCACTGCTCTCTCCCCCATCTGCCAGGTGCAGAGCTCGGTGGTGGCACTGTGCTCTCTGGAGGGCGGCAAGTGAACCAAGCACACTATTTTTGAGCAAAATTGGCATGTCCTGCGCACGGCTGCTATTTATGTCTTGTTCTATTGTTCAGCCTGACAGTGAATAATCTATTTTTCATTCAGGGATTCAACTCCTTCTCCCTTCCTTTTATCAAGGTGTTCTGATGCTAATTCCAATTGTCATCTGGCTGCACAGCTTCCCAGGAAGCTGCACTGGGGCCTCCCTCCCTCCCCACTCAGTTGGAGGGTGAGAGTAGCAGCTTCCTGGGGCTGTTTCTCAGACACACAGAACCCCACCTTGCTTCTCTGCTCAGTGGACCTTTTCCGCCTGGCCCAAGAGAAGACCTGGGGTCACTGGTGCCCAGGTGGTCCCTCATGACCAAGAGCAGGGACCTCTGAACTAACTCTCAGGGTCTGGTCGGGGGGCCTTGCTAAGGAGATAGATCCCATAATGGCTCCAGGCCCCTCCAGGCTTGGTGGGCTCCATCTACAGAGCCCAGGCCCTTCTCCCGGGGCCTCACAGGAGGAGGCTTTCCACTCGGGAGAACCCACTGTGAATGGGCTGTCGCAGGGCCCTGGAACCTGTGGGCAGGCCCAGCTTCTCTGGGCAGAAGCGACTGCCTGCCTTTCCTGCCATCACCATATAACCTGCTGCATTCCATGGGCCTCTGCCCAGGATGTGCAGTGAAGACTAGAGCCCACCGGACAAGAGGACAAAGGGCACCTGCCTATTTATTGCCAGAAACATGCTGGGCCCTGACTCCGCATCAGGTACTGTGCTGTGTCCATGGATGCAGTCAGGCCTGCTGCCCATCTGGAGCCCAGAGTCAGGTGCGGGAGACAGGCCAGTGGAGAAGTGTGCAGAAGACAGGCCAGAGGCTCATGAGCTACATCGGATCACCGAGGGCAGACCGGGTATTTAATGAAGGTTCCCGAGTAGTCAGTGATGGAATTCCATGTTCCATGTTTAACAGGAAACAGTGAAATTAGAGCTATCAGGCTTAGACTTATTCTGTGGTTGCCATGTGGAGTGGGGGTAGCCGAGCAGGGATCTGTCTGTTCCCGAGTGGGCAGTGTCACCATCAAGGTGGGCGTGGTTGCCCAGGCTCTCTGGAAGGTGATGTCCGGGTTGAACTGAGGGCAGAGGCACCAGCCGAGGGAGGCCCAGCATGCTGTTTCAGGATCTGTGACGGCTCCCATAGGAGGCAAGGGGGAAGTGTCATATCACAGATTCTTTGTTCAAGGACTTTCTTTACTTGAATCCTGTGAATTAATGTAGAGAATTAGAGTCTCCTGGGTGTGATCCCTAGAGGGACTTGTGCTGTGACACTACCTTCCTGCCATGCCCGTGTGCCCACTTTTACCTTGTGACCCCCACGGGGCAAGGCCGGGCAGGGAACGGCTGCCTCTGCTACCTGTCCTGTTGCATCTCTCACTCCACGGTGTCCGAAAATAAAGGCCCCAAGAGACATGGGCAACTCCATGTGACTCTCTGCTTAGTTCCTGTTTTCCTCCACGGTGGGTCTGACCCACCCCACTTCCCCCGTGCGTGCCTGGCATGCAGCCGAGACACACACACACTGGCTCTGACAACCTCCATATGAATCAGACCTCCAGGAACCAAATGGTTCCTGTGCTGCAGCAGAGGTGCTGGTTCATGGTCTCCCCTCTGGGGAATGTTTTTATTCTTTGGATATGTTCCATTCCAGAGACAGTGAGGAAAGAAGGGTCTCTGAAAGCTATTGTAACCCCCCTTTACACGGCATCACTGTGGCAGACTGATGGAGCTTAAAGCTGGTGGATCAAAGCAAGGTTTTTATCTTTGGTGCTTGCTTTTGAATAGTCCTGTTAAAGCGGCATTAATTAAAGTCCTTCTAAAATCTAGTCTTTGCTTTATTTCAGAAGAAAATGAATAATCAGTTTTTGTAAAGCAGCTTTAAGAAAAATGATTTTTTTTTTTTTTTTGAGACAGAGTCTCACTCTGTTGCCAGGCTGGAGTGCAGTGGTGCAATCTCGGCCCACTGCAACCTCTGCCTTCTGGGTTCAAGCGATTCTCCTGCTTCAGCCTCCCGAGCAGGTAGGACTATAGGTGCCCACCACCATGACCCGCTAATTTTTGTATTTTTGGTAGAGATGGGGTTTCACCGTGTTGGCCAGGGTGGTCTGCATCTCCTGACCTCATGATCTGCCCACCTCAGCCTCCCAAAGTGCTGGGATTACAGGCGTGAGCCATTGCACACGGCCAGAAAAATGATATTTTATTACTTCTTATTCGTCCCACTACAGAAAGCTTGGCATGTGCAAATAAAAAGATGACAGGCAAGAAGAACTGGGGGCCCAACTCTGCCAGCTGGTTTCTGAGGAGCCTCCATACATGCTGGGCCAGTCACCTGGGAAAAGCTGGCCTTGGTGGGACCTTGCAGTGAGGGCCCCCCATGTCAACTGTGTGACTTAGGGTGACACATAACCTTGCCATGCCAGGAGCACCTCATCTTCCCCGTCAGAATGCCACTGTGCAATCTGGGAGGTGCCGAGGACCACGCGATATAAATAAATTGCTGAGCCTAGGGCTTAGAGCACAGGAGGGGAATGTGTACTACTCCATTCTTTGAGCCACTCACTCTATATTATCTTACTTAGTTCACCTGCAAGATTTGGCAAGGGTTTACTGAGCCTCTATTCTGTAACTTTCAGTTCATGAGAACGTGGTCATCTCATTACCTGGCAGCTGCATTTGCTGTGCAGGGCCCAAGCTGCCCTTGATGACTTCCAGCTGGGATGCTCAGGAATCCTCAAAGGCCATGGGGTTTTCTCAGAGAGTGCCTACCAATCATGGAATCACTTTTGCACCCAACTGCAGTGGGGCCCCCAGACTTGCCACGTCAACCCTAATCCCCACCAGGGGTGCCACTTGAAGGAGCCACAGGGCTTGGTGGCTGCAACCACTGCACTGTCCTAACCTTCATCCCACCCCCACCCACCCCCAATTTGTCCTGATCTAGTCAGACAGTAAGACCCTTCCGTGTGACCTTCTTATGCTCCTGAATCATTTCTCAAAAGCATGGGAGTCCTTACCTTTGTGAAGTAACCCAGCATTAATTCCAAACTCTGCTCTTCTGATCCCAGAGACAGAGACAGATGGATAAAAATCAAACTTAGAGTTTAGACTCTAGCATGAGGTAGACACAGATTCAAGTCATGACACTTTTCTTTAATAATGTGTGGCGACTCTGGAACATTTACTTAGTCTTTGAGTTGGTTTTTTAAACTATAAATAGAGTTGATATTAGGATTACGTGAGCAAAGGCATTTTAAAACCCAAGCTCAAAATAGGCATTCCAATAAATATTTGCTGTCTGCCCTCTCCTTTCTTCCTGTTTCAGGAAAAGTTGCTCTTCCGTCAGATGGTACATATCACTTTTTATGTTAGCCCAGAGTACTCACAGGAAAGTAAGCCTCCCTCCTAAAGCCAGGCTGTATGGAGAATGCGAACTTGCAGGACTGGTCTGCTATGTTTTTACTTTCCTGGTGGCTAAATCTCAGAGAGGATCGCCTCGGGGTAGCAGTGCTCAGCCCCTTGTGTCGAGGCCAAGGTCCCCTCACCAGTAGAGCCAGCCGATGGGCAAGCCTCTAAGTGTGCAGTGTCATCTCTGCTTCTTCCTGACTGAGAATTGAGATTGCTTTGGGGGCTGAGAAGATGAGGAAGCTTTAGCTTTACCTCTTTCTGTATCGTATACATGAACCAATGCGAGATAAGCTCATGCAGATCTAGGGGGTCCACGTCATTCTCTCCCTTCCTGGGCACCCCGCTTGGGCTACTTTACTGTGAAGTTATCCAAGAAACTCAGGGAGCCAGTTTTCCTTTTTGGCTCCTTGCTTCATGAATTTCTCCTCCCAGGCTCGGCGCACCTGCAACCACCTCTGTACAGAATGGGGCCTACCACGAAGGAGGCTCAACTCGCAGGGCACAGGGCAGTGGGGAGCAGAGCAGCCTGGCAGCCATTGTAGACCACCCCTGTCCAGCCCCTTCTGGCAGCAAAGGGGGGTTGGAGAAATGGCACAGATAACAGTTTTGATTTGCAGGCAAAGCTTGGGCTGTGTCTGAAGCTTTGCCAGAAATGATCAGAACCTACACCAAATGTGAACTCCTCTCCCCACAGACATGCCTGGCTCCTGGGAACCATCCTGGCTCTGGTCACCGCAGGTGCCCACCTGCTCTCTACTGGGTGCCTGACCCACCTCTCAAACCTGTGCCACATGGAGCCTCTGCTCAGAGCCCTCAATGGGCAAAGTCAGTGCTGCCCATGGGACCCCACCTGACCCAGTCCTTGCTCCCTCAAGGGCTTGATCCACTGCCAGCCCTCTGCTCATTCCCTGCGCAGCTGCACCAGCCTCCTGGTGGGTTCTCCCTGCAGCTGAACCCACAGCCTCCCTGGGCCTGTGTGGCTGCCTCCCCCAGCCGCGGTGCCCCTACCCATTTATAGCTCGGTCCTCATCATCAGCAAATCTCTGCTGGAGGTGAGGGCTACCCTCTCCCCCCATGAGAGGGAGCACCCAACAACCAAGCTCCCTCTCCACACGCCTTTTCCTGAAAAGTGGGTGTTCACAGTCATGTGATACCATCTGCCTGAGGGTGGGTTGAGACCTCTCCACTGCCTGGCCCCAACACAGGGCGGCAAGGGGCACGCGGAGAGACGTGGAGGGAAACCTTGATGGTTGAGCAGGTGCCCTGTGTCGCCTGGCCAGGGCTGGCAGGCCTGCTGGAGGGGGTGCCCCTGTCTCCTCACCCAGGCTCCTTGGTCCATTCCTTCACTCTTCAGATGTTTATCAACCTTGGACTATGTACTCAATGCCAGAGACAGTGAGGAGGGCACTGCCCTTAGGCATTCACAACCCACGGATGTGGGGACAAGACGAGTCTCCCCTGCCTGTGCGTGCATGCATGCGTCTGTGTGCATTGGGGCTGCCGGCAGTGAGAGGGTGTGACCTCTGACCTCTCCTCTTCCACCTGTGGCCATAGATTCCCCTCAGCCCTGAGACTCCCTGAGGGGTCTGCCTCTGCCTCCCTCTGGAGTTCAGATATGTGATACGATGGGAACACCAGGGGAAGCCCGTGGGTGCTCTGGAAAGTCAGAGCCCCCTGAAGCCTCAGCGACAGCAGGACAAGGATGCAGGGCCAGCCTGCTAGGTGTGGGGCTGATAGCAGCTAACAGTTCAATAAGGGCCTCACCATAGATAGCAGTCGGCTGTCAGAGGCACAGTTTTGGGTCATTTCTGCACCAAAAGGCTGAGGGAGTTTCTGAGCTTTTCCTTTTTTAATTTTCCCTTCTCCCTGAGACACGGAGTGGGTTGGGCCCTCTGTGTGTGGCCGGCTGGCTGGGTCACTGCTGTGGGGTGGCCTTGTGGAACAGGCAGCCCATGCCCCTGCAGGCCCAGAGGCTGAGGGGGACCCGGCAGGGCCAGGGGCTTTCCCTGGGTTCCAGCTTGTTATTGCTCCTAGGAAACCACTCAGCTGCACAGGAGTGGGGAGAAGTGGGGGCGTTCAGGTGACCTCCAGGAGAGCAGGGCTGTGGGCCACTCATGGCCATGCAGGGACTGCTTCTGGCATTTTATGTGTGATTTTTCCACATGGCTTGCTTAGGAAAGGGAAATCTTAGGCGCTGGATGTGGGTTTATCCAGAGCTGCTGAGGGAACTCTCCAAGGTTTTCACTGACTGTGCCATTTCATGCTGAGCTCCCAAATGCCTGATGTGCGAGCTGCGACATTTGCCAAGATGTGCCTTTAAAGTGATGTCAAAGGGCAGTGTGCTCTGCCAGCCACCTCCAGTGGCATCCTCGAGGGACAGGGAGGGCAAGCGTCGGTGCCCTGCCTGCGGCCTCTGTTCTTCACAGAGGCCCGTCTGTGTCGCGGCTTTCCTTCTCCCCAGGTGGAAGTGAACACACAGACTTTGGAAGAGGCAGGTAAATTAGTTTAAAATGCAGTTTAAAGACCCTTTTTAGATGGTAGGTGCTACCGTGTCACCTGAATCCTTTGCAAATGTATTATCCACCAAGCCTTAGGAAGAAAGGCGATGTAGTTTTTAAATAACCACTTTATGTTTATAGTTCAGACTTACAATCATTTAAGACCATGCTGAGACCACCTGAATACAAAGGAGAGCCACTGCCATATGGCAACGGCATTTGGTATATTTTCAAACTTGGAAATACCAGGCAATAGGGAAAACAGCATATGGAAGTCTACGGGCTCACAGTGAGTAATGAACACTTGACATGAAACCTATAAATGAAACTGAGCTTTGTATCTGAAAGAGAAATGATGTCAGGGAAACAAGTTTCATTCATAAAATTCTTGAATGCTGCCATATTGTCTGCCTCAGCTGACTCTTGGTGATGCCTGTGGTTTCTGCTTTGGTTTAGTTTTCTCACCTATATCAGGCAAGGGGTGGTGGACCAGGACTCACTGCCCAAATCCTGCTTGCCACCTGTTTTTGTAAATAAAGTTTTATTGGTACACAGCCATAATTCATGTATGTGCTGTCATGCTATAGTGGAGGGTTGAGTAATTGACCTATAAATTCTGAAATAGTTACTATCTGGCTCTTTCTAGAAAACGTTCCTGACCTGTGACATGGAGCACAGCACTATCAGAGCCAAGGGCACTTCAGCGTGGCTTTCGTCTTCCACCATTGGGAGCCTCCAGTATTGAGTGTACGTCTGTTAGGAGGGAGTTAGTGGAGAGCCTGGGGACGCCCTCCTCTGTGAAGCAGCAACTTAACATTCAGGTCCAGCCCATGCAGATCAGTCTTGCCATCTTCATATACAAAGCCCATTTGGTGTTTTGAGGAAGGGTATTTCTCCCTATACTAATGAGCCTGCAAAGCAGGTATTTCCTTCTTCCTTGTCCTTCTGAAAGCAATGTCTCCAGGTTTTTGTAACATGATGACAAATCAGAGACCTGTTGTGGTCTAGCCACAAAAAGTTGCCATTATTTCCCTGGCCCTGCATTGGGGATGGAGAGTCATTACTGTTCCAGAACACACCAGATTTGTGCTAGTAGCCCTAATGTGCTACAGTGAATGTTTTCATTGCCCAGCATGCCAACATTCCTCTTTGGGGATTGTAATTATTGTGGGAGTTTGGGTTAGAGGCAGAGCTGGGGACTCTTCCTTGACATTCTTAGAGTTAATTATGGATTTTTAGGTGTAGAGAGTGGCTGACTCCCTGTACCCCAGTATGCTCCCAGCCCAGCCTCTACACCAAAATGACTGCCAACTAAATTGGAGCATTCTGGTCCCACCACCCTCCTGAGGTCCCAGAAAGCCACAGCAACCAGAAATTCCCCCATTGATATTTGAGCCAGAACAGACACCTGCCGCCAGGTGACACCACACTGCAGCTAGGTCTGTGTTGGATTTGCCACTCTAGCCAGATGGAGCCGCGGCAGAGTCCACTGCTCATTCACTAATCTCACAGTAGCACAACACTCAGCATGCTTGTTTTAGACCCCACATGTTGCAGCATTGTGGGGTTTTCATGAGCTTTCACAGTACCAGATGCTGACCTTCTCTTTGCCAGCAGGTGCCCTCCTCCTCCTTGGAAGAGGATAGTTTCTTCCTTAGCCAAAGGCCCTTCCCGGGGCTTGACACTTAGGAGATGCTCGAATATACTGGTGGTGTGATGAGGAGCAACTTGACCCTGCTGAACACTAGCAGTGCTGGCCAACTCCTGGCCTGTGAGGTGTTCCCATCTTTGGACAGCCCTGCCTCATGTGGAGCCTGCATAAGTAACATGCTGATCTTGGTGCAGATCCCACCCTCCTGGGTGACTGAAACTAAGCCTGATTCTTCAGCATGGTAATGATGCCAAAGTTTAAAGACAGTGATTATGGCCCCCACGGTGCTCTCACTTCCCAGCTGAGCCACCCCACCTCCTTCCCTGGCTTGCCATGACTTGGTTCTGACTGTTCCCACGATGGTCCGCATTTGCAGCACAGATGCCCTGTAGAGACATGCTAGCACAACATTCAAGGTGCGCTTCTGCTTGTCCATACCAGATAGACTGTTGCCTTTAAAAAAAAAAAAAAAGCTTTTTTATTATGTTATATATAATGTATATTTAATAATTATATAATATACCAGAAAGTCCACTAATCATAATTATGCAACTTGATGATTATCACAAACAGAATATATTCCTACCCAGTGATAACATGATGCACACTGGGGCCCCTGTGCCTCTGACGGTTACCAGGCTGCCCTCCCTGCATGTCGACTAACACTACAGATGAGTTGTGTTTGCTCATGAACTTCAGATCAGGAAATCATGCAAGATTTATTTTTGTGTCCAGCTTTGTTTTCTCTCAGTTTTATATTTGTGAGCTACACCCATGTTGTTATAGGGCACTGTAGTTTGCTCATTTTCATTGGTCTATGGTGCTATTTTAGGTTTTTAAAAAATAGACGTGTTTTTTAGAGCAGTTTTAGGTTCACAGCAAAATTGAGCAGAAAATACAGAGATTTCCCATAAACTCCTGCCCCCACATGCACAGCCTACCTGTTATCAACATATAGGGTGCACTTATTACAATCAATGAGCCTATATTGACACATCATTATCACTCTAAACCTATAATCACTCTTGATGCAGAGTCTACTGATTTAGACAAACGCACAATGTCATGTATCTGCCATTAAAGGACCATACAAAGTAATTTCACTGCTCTGAAAATCCTCTGATCTGCCTATTCATCCCTCCCTCCGCCACCACTCCTGGCGGCCACTGACCTTTGTACTGTCTTCATAGATTTTCTTTCCCAGAATGTCATACAGTTGAAATCATATAATATGTAGCCTTTTCATAATGGTTTCTTTTACTTAGCAATTTGCATTTAAGATCCTTCCATGTTTTTTTATAGCTTAATAGCTCATTTCCCTTTTTATCACTGAGTAATATGTCATTATCTGGATGTACCACCAATTTGCATTTCTGTAAGCTGTGAATGAGCGTTCCTGTTGCTCCACATCCTTATCAGCAATTGATGTTGTCATCAGGGAAATGCAAATTAAAACAATAATGAGGTATCACTACACACTGATTAGAATTGCTAACTCTGTGTAGTGATATCTCATTGTTGTTTTAATTTGCGTTTCCCTGATGACAAATGATGTGAGCATATTTCCTTATTCCTATTTACTACCTGTATATCATCTTTGATGAGGTGTCTTCTTTGGTGAAGGTCTTTGACTTGCCGTTCAATCCGACTGTTTTCTTATTGTTGAGTTTTAAGAGTTCTTTGTATAATTTGGATGAGAGTCCTTTATCAGTGGTCTTTTGATAATTTTTTCTCCCAGTCTGTAGCTTGTCTGTTCATTATCTTGACAGTGTCTTTGGCAGAGTAAAAATCACTAATTTTAATGAAGTCTAGCTTATCAATTCCTTCTTTTGTGGATCATGCTTTTGGTGATAAATCCAAAAAGTTATTGCCAAACCCAAGGTCATCTAGATTTCCTCCTACATTATCTTCTAGGAGTTTTGTAATTTTATATTTTCCATTTAGGTCTGTGATCTGTTTTGAGTTCATTTTTGTGAGGGGTGGAATGTTTATTTTTAGATTCATTTTTACATGTGGATGTCTAGTTTTCCTCCCACTGTTTATTTTTAAAACTATATTTTCTCCATTGTGTTGTCTTTGTTTTTTTGTCAAAGATCAGCTGACTGTATTTATGTGGGTCCATTTCTGGGCTCTCTCCCATTCCATTGATCTGGTTGTCTATTGTATTGGCAATAACAGACTGTCTTCATTACTGTAGCTTTATTTTCAGTCTTGAAGTCATGTAGTGTTGGTCCGTGTTTTTCTTCAATATTTGTTGGCTTTTCTGGGTCTCTTGCCTCTCCATATAAACTGTATAATCAGTTTCTCAATATTCACAGAATAACTTGCTTCATAGATTTTCTTTCCCAGAATGTCATACAGTTGAAATCATAAAATATGTAGCCTTTTCATAATGGTTTCCTTTACTTAGCAATTTGCATTTAAGATCCTTCCATGTCATTTTATAGCTTAATAGCTCATTTCCTTTTTTATGATTGAGTAATATGTCATTATCTGGATTATTTTGACTGCGATTGTGTTAAATCTACACACTAAGTTGAAAATAACTGACATCTTGACAATATTGAGTCTTTCTATCCATGAACATGAAATATCTATTTGTTTAGTTCTCCTTTGATTTCTTTCATCTAAGATTTTTAGTTTTTCCTATATAGATCTTAGACATATTTTGTTACATTTATACCTAAGTATGTCATTTATACATAAGTATTTCATGATACCATTTACATTTATAACTAATGTAAATTGTATCATGATTTAACATTTAAATTTCATTTGTCTATTCCTGGTACTGGTTGAGCATCACTAATCTGGAAATTTGAAATCCAGAATGCTCCAAAATCCAAAAATTTTTGAGCACCAACATGATGCTGCAAATGGAACATTCCACATCTGACCTTACGTAAAATGAAGTACACAACACACAGTTTCTTCCCCAAGGGAAAAATGACCCTCTCAGGCACCTTTGGCTGTGATATTTATTTTCCACATATGCCCAGATTCCCCCATGCAAGCACAACCATAAAGGATCATAAAATGGCACATGTGTAGGCTGCACATGCCAATGGCAGCCTCTCCACATGCAAAGAGAGATTTCTATGACCATTGTTGATGGGCAGATGACTCTGGAAAAAAATATTTTTAAAAGCCATGAAGCAGAATGTCTCCTCATCCACAGAGGACCCACTTACTGGTCCCAAACCACTTCTGATGTTTCCTCTCACCAAAAAAAAAAAAAAAAAAAAAAAGAGAGACAGTTACCTTTTAATCAAAGCACAGCATCATGGTAGAAACTGAAAACCTGCCACTGTTTCGTTGCTGTTGTTTAACAGCTGATACAGGTATTCAGGAGAGGCTACTGTGATGCTTAGTTACTCTGAACATGTAATTTTTTCACTGTATTAATAATATGTCATGTTTTTTACTGCTAAGTACTTAAGTGTGAATAATTGTAAGAAAATGATTGCTTATTGGTAGCATATAAATCCAGAGTCAGGAGTGAGGCTGATGCCAAACAACTACAGCTTGTCCACATGGGTGACACACTTTGCTTTCTGTAGGCTCGATGCACACAAACTTTGTTTCATGCACAAAATTATTAAAATGTATAAAATTACCCTCAGGTTATGTGTATAAGGTATATATAAAACACAAATGAATTTTATATTTACACTTGGGTCCCATCCCGAAGATATCTCATTATATATATGCAGATATTCCAAAATCTGAAAACATCTGAAGTCCAAAATACTTTTGGTCTCAAGCATTTCAAATAAAAGATACTCAACCTGTATGTACAAAAGCAATCGACCTTTGTATATTAATCTTGTATCCTGTAACCTTGCTATAATCAAGTATTAGTTCTAGAAGTTCTTCAGTTGGTTCTTTGAGATTTTCTAAATAATCATGTCATCTGTAAACAAAGACAGTTTTATTTCTTCCCAATCTGTACATGTTATTTCCTTTTCTTGTCTTATTGTATTATCAAGTATTTTTAGTATGATGTTAAAAAGCAGGGGTGGAGAGTACATTCTTGCTTTGTCCCTGATCTAAGTGGGAAAATTTAAAGTTTCTCACCATTAAGGATGATGTGAACTCTAGGTTATTTGTAAATATTCTTTATCAAGTTGAAGAAGTTCCCATCTATTCCTAGTTTACTGGGAGTTTTTATCATGAATGGGTATTGGATTTTGTTAAAAGCTTTTTCTGCATTTATTGATATAAGCATGGGATTTTTCTTCTTTAGCCTGTGGATATGCTAGATTACATTCATTGATTTTTAAATGTTGAGCCAGCCTTGCATAGCTGAGATAAATCCCACTTGGCTGTAGTATATAATTCTTTTTATACCTTGTTGTATTAAATTTTCTAATATTTTGTTGAGGATATTTGCATTTATGTTCATGAGATATATAGGTCTGTAATTTTCTTTTCCCGCAATGGCTTTCTCTGCTTTGATATTAGAGTAATGTCAGAAGTGAAAGACATTGTAGAGAATTAGTATAATTTCTTCCTTTAAATGTTTGGTAGAATTCACTAGTGAACCTATCTGGGCCTAGTGCTTTCTGTTTTGAAAGTTTATTAGTTATTTATTGTTTCTTTTTTTTTTTTTAATGGAGTCTCACTGTTGCCCAATCTGGAGTGCAGTATGGCGATCTCATCTCACTGCAACCTCCACCTCCCTGGTTCAAGCAACTCTCCTCCCTCAGCCTTCCGAGTAACTGGGACTACAGGCATGTGCCACTATGCCTGGATAATGTTTTTTTTTTTTGTATTTTTAGTAGAGATGGGATTTCACTATGTTGGTCAGGCTGGTCTCCAACTCCTGACCTCAAAAGATTCACCCACCTTGGCATCCCAAAGTGTTACTCAGTTTCTTTAATAGACAAAAAAGCCTATTGAATTATCTGTTTTTTCTTGTATAAGTTTTAGCAGACTGTGTCTTTCCAGGAATTGTTCCATTTCATCTGGGCTGTCAAATTTGTGAGCATAGCATTATTCATAATATTCCTTCATTATTTTTTAACATCCATGGGACATATAGTGATGTCCCCTCTTTTATTCCTGATATTAGTAATTTGTGTCCTCTGTTTTTCTGAGTTTGCCAGCTAGAAGCATATGATTTTTATTGATCTTTTTAAAGAAAACTTTTTTTGTTTCATTGATTTTTCTCTGTTGATTTTCTGTTTTCAATTTCACTAATTTCTTCTTTTATTTCTTTTATTTTGTTTATCCTTTGCATTTAATTTGCTCTTTTTTTTCCTAGTGTCCTAAAGTGGAAAGTTGGATTATTTATTTTAGATCTTCCTTCTTTTCTAATCTATACATTCAGTCCTGTAAATTTCCCTCTAAGCACTGCTTTTGCTGCAGCTCACAAATGTTGGTAAATTACATCTTCATCTTTATTTAGTTAAATATATTTTTTAAATTTCTCTTGAGAGGTTTTTCTGAGCTCCAAGTGTTATTTGGAAGTATGCTGTTAAATCTCCAAGTATTTTGGGATTTCCAGCTATCTTTCTATTATGGATGTCTAATTTAATGCCATTGTGGTCTGAGAGTAGATTCTATTTGTTTAAATTTGTTAAGGTGTGTTTTGCAGACCAGAATATGGTCTATCTTGGTGAATGTTCCCTGTGGGCTTGAGAAGAATGTGTGATCTGCTGTTCTTTGATTAAATAGTCTATGGATGCCAGTTGTGTCCAGAAGAATGATGGTGCCATTAAGTGCTATTAAGTTCAGTTATATTCTTACTGATTTTCTGCCTGCTGTCTCTGTCCATTTTTGATTCAGGGGTGTTAAAGCCTCCAGCTGTAATATTGGATTCATCTTCTCGTTCTGTCAGTTTTTGCATCACATATTTTGACACAGTTGTTAGGTGCATGTAGTGTTAAGGATTATCATGTCTTGTTGGAGAATTGATCCAGTTGTCATTAGGCAATGTCCCTATTTATTCTGATAACTTTTCGCACTCTGAAGTCTGTTTTGTCTGAAAATAACATGAATACCTTTTGATTAGTCTTATCACGGTATCTCTTTCTTCATTCATGTACTGTTCATCTACTTGTGTGTGTATATTTAAAGTCAGTTTCTTGTAAGCTTACTAGTTGTGTGACGTCTTATCAACTCACAATCTTTTAATTTGTGTATTTATACCATTAATTTTCAAAGTGATGTGTGATAGAGTTAGGTTAAATTCTACTGTATTTGTCACTATTTTATTATATTTGTTGCCCTTGTTCTTTGTTATTTTTCCTGTCTTCTACTCTTTTTCTGCCATTTACGGTTTTTATTGAGCATTTTTTATTTCCTATTTTCTCTCCTTTCTTGGCATATCAGTTGTACCTCTTTTTTTACTTTTTTAAGTGGTTGCATTGGAGTCTACAATATTTATTTACAATTAATTCGGGCCCACTTTCAAATAACACTACGCTGCTTTGCAAGCAGTGTGAGTATTTGTAATAACAAAATATTTATTTCTCCCTCCTGTTTCTTGTATCATTTATTTCTCTTCGACACGAGTATTATAAGTGTGTGTAAACACACATGCAGACATAAGCATAAAATGATCAGATACATTATTTTAAACGGTTGTTTCTTAAATCAATTAAGAATAGCAAAAATAAAAGTTTTAAGTGTACTGCCATTCCTTCTCTGATGCTTTTCCTTTCTTTCAGTAGATCTGAATTTCTGACCTATATTATTTTCCTTCCCTCCAAAGAACATTTTAAAAACATTTCTTGCAAGGCACGTTTACTGGCAACCAATTCACTCAATTCTTGTTTGCGTGAGAAATCTTTATTTATTCTTCACTTTTGAAGGATAATTTCACAGAGTACAAATTCTATATTGGTAGGTTTTTTTTCTGTCAACACCTTAAATATTTCACTCCACTCTCTTGCTTACATTTTCTTTTGAAAATTCAGATGTAATTTTTTTTTTTTTTTGCTCCTTTGTAGATAACGTGTTTTTTTCCCTCTGACTTCTTTCAGGATTTTTTCTTTATCTTTTATTTTATGTGGTTTGAAAGTGCTATAACTAGTTGTCATTTTTCTGGCATCTATCCTGCTTGTTGTTCTCTCAGCTTCCTGGATCTGTAGTTTGGTGTCTGACAATAATTTGGAGAAATTCTCAGTCATTATTGTTTCCAATATTCCTCTGTTCTTTTCTATCTTTTCCTTCTAGTGTTACCATTACATATATGTAATTGTCCCACAATTCTTGCTTTGAAGTTGCCCTACAATTCTTAAATATTCCATTATGGATTTTTATTCTACTTTTTTTTTTTGCTTGCTTTTCTTTGGTGGAGGTTTCTGCTGAGATATCCTCAAGCTCAGCGAGTCTTTCTTCAGCTGTGTCCAGTCTCCTGATAAGCACATCAAAGGCATTCTTCATTTCTGGTACAGTGTTTTTGGTTACTAGCATTTCGTTTCTGGTCCTTTCTCTTTGCTTACATTGCCCATCTGTTCTTATATGCTGTCTAGGTCATACATTAAAGCCCTTTGTATATGAATCATAGTTGTTTTGTATCCCTGGTCTTATAAATCTAATATCAGTTGCCACATCTCAATCTGGTTCTGTTGCTTGATCTGTCTCTTCAAACTGTGATATTTTCTTGATACCAGACATGGTGGACTGGGTAAAAAGAACTGCTGTAAGTAGGCCTTTGGTGCTGTGGGGGCCATGGGGCCACGAGTGTGCTATAGTCCTGGGATCAGATCTCCGTCTTTCAGTGAGCCTGTGCCCCGGCCTGTGAACTTCCCCAGTGCTTTTCAGTTTCCCCCACTTCTCTGTAGGTGAAACAGGATGGCTACAGTGGGCTGAAGTTGGGTATTTCCCTTGCCCCAAGTAGGTAAAGCTCTGATAAAACCCCAATGAGGAGCAGATGTGGTGGCTCAAGCCTGTAATCTCAGCATTTTGGGAGGTGAAGGCAGGCAGATCACTTGAGGTCAGGAGTTTGAGACCAGCCTGGCTAACATGGTGAAACCTTGTCTCTACTAAAAATACAAAAATTAACTGGTTGTGGTGGCACACACCTGTAATCCCGGCTACTTAGGAGGCTGAGGCAGAAGGATCGTGAAACTCCATCTCAAAAAAAGACACACACACACACACACACACACACACACACAAAACCCCAGTGGGTGAGGCTGTGGATAACTAGTTTCTCCTCTATGTGGATCTTGTTAAGCACAGAATGCTATGGCATGTTTCACAGTGGTCCCTCTTCCTCTCCACCCGCCAGAAGCACTAGTGGGTTTTTCTCTGATATTCACTGTGAAGATAGGGAGCTCCTTGAGGCACAATTTACAAAGGTGCGGGGCCCCCCAGTGACTGGGTCCCTGCAGTTCTTACCTCTCAGGCTGTCCACACTGAACCCCCAGCATGCATCAGGTACAGTTCAGGCTCTCCTAACCCACCACTGCTTCCCACAGAAGCTGCTGCTCGGGGATTTCTGATATTTCCCTGTTGATCTCTTCAGTTTGGGGTGCAGCGGTTTGCCCTGTGACCTCAGGTCTCTTACAAATCTAAGAAGAGGAGTTGTTCTTTCAGTTTGTTCAGCTTTTTTACTCGTTGTTAATATGGAGTGGTGACTTTCAGCTTCTTGCATTCTAGACTGGAAGCTGGACGCCCCTCTGTTGGCTGTCTTGATTGAATGGTGTGTGTGCCAACACACCTTTAGCAACCACCTCCTAATGACAGTTACTGTGGCGGCTATATTTAACTAAAAGCCCCAGGCACTGTTTTATTTTATTCAACTCATCAAGGAAGAGTTGTGTTATTTACATTTTTAGCCTAAATGTAGAAATTTACCGTGTGCGTGTATCCATGGTCCCAACTGTTGATGTTCTTGTGAACTATGATCCTGCCACCACAGGTATCTGTCCCTTTCACTGTTGCATTGCCTGCAAATCAACTTTCTTTACAAAAGAAAGGTAAATTTTTGATATTTGGTTTTTCAACATGTAAAAAAAAATTCAGAGTGGAAATATACATGTCACTCAGAAGCATAAGAAACTTGCATGCCTCTTGCTTTCTTCCTGAATTTGTTTTCTGGTTTATAAGACAATTCTATTACGAAACTATTAAATACTTGTTATTCACTGAGATTATTTTAAAAATAGGAGAGAAGAAAAAAAATTTTAAACAAAAAATCGTAAAATTAATTATGACATTCCACTTTACAGACACCATGCAAATAACTATCAAGTTCACTAACTAAATTATGGTACATTCATATAAAGGAAGGTCACTGTGTAGTTAGTGAGGGAGATCTATATGTACTGTTACTAAATGTCCTTTAGACTAAATTAAGTGGAAAACAGCAAGATACAGAGAAATGTGGTGAGTCCACTGCCGTTTATATATTTTTAAAAGGTATATATGTGTGCATATGTACATGTATGCATGTATACATACTTAGGAGAATGTCTCTGTACTTCTGGAAGACTGTGTAAAAAACTTCTTGGCTGGGCATGGTGCGCACACCTGTAATTCCAGCACTTTGGGAGGCTGAGGTGGGAGGATCACTTGAGCCCAGGAGTTTGAGACCAGCCTAGGCAGCATAGTGAGACCTTATTTCTACAAATAATAATGAACAAAATTAGCTGTGTGTAGTGGCACACGCCTGTGGTCCCATCTACTCAGAGGTGGGAGGATCACTTGACCCTGGAAGGTCAAAGCGGCAGCAAGCAGTGATCATGCCACTGCACCCCAGCCTGGGCAACAGAGCAAGACCTCGTCTCAAAAACAAATAAACAAGCAAAAAGAAACTTACTATTGATTGCTTTGTGGAGGGTAAACAAAGACAAGAGATCAGGACTGGGATTTGTTTTTTGAATTTATTTTATTTTATTTTATTTCATTTATTGAGATAGAGTCTAGCTCTGTTGCCCAGGCTGGAGTGGAGTGGCATGATCTTGGTTCATTGCAACCTTCACCTCCTGGGTTCAAGCAATTCTCGTGCCTCAGCCTCCCAAGCAGCTGGGATTACAGGCATGTGCCACCATGCCCTGCTAATCATTTTTTTTTTTTTTTTAAGTAGAGACAGGGTTTTGCCATGTGGGCCAGACTGGTCTCAAACTCCTGGCCTCAAGTGATCTGCCTAACTTGGCCTACCAAAGTACTGGGATTATAGATGTGAGCCACTGTGCCTGGCCTGTTTTTTGAAGTGTGTGTGTGTGTGTGTGTGTGTGTGTCTGTGTGTGTCTGTGTGTGTGTGTGTCTGTGTGTGTGTGTGATGGAGTCTCGCTCTTGTCACACAGGATGGAGTGCAGTGGCACAATCTCAGCTCACTGCAACCTCTACCTCCCAGGTTCAAGCAGTTCTCCTGTCTCAGCCCCCTGAGTAGCTGGGACTACAGGCACACAACACCATGCTTGGCTAATTTTTGTATTTTTAGGAGAAAGGGGTTCGGCCAGGCTGGTCTTGAACTCCTGACCTCAGGTGATCCGCCCACCTCAGCTTCCCAAAGTGCTGGGATTACAGATGTGAGCCACTGTGCCTGGCTTGTTTTTTGAATTAAATATTAACATTTCTCTCTTAATTTCCATTATTTCTCTCCTATAGAATTTTTAATGACTGAGTGTATTTCACTGAGTGCACAATACCATACCTTATTTAACGCAGTCCCCTTTTGCTTTGCATTTGTCTCTAGTTTTTCTCTAGTATAACAAACAGTGTAATGAATGACTTCAGTGACAAATCTCCCTGCACTCTTGATTTTTCTTAGAATGGAGTTCCTAAATATGGCATTGTTAGCTCAGAGGGCGCACAGACTTCCAAGGCTTTGATGTTTGATAGGAATCACCAAACTGCCTGCCCTACATTTGTATCCCCACCAAAAATGGGAAAGTGCTGTTGTGTGTGTACTGGCCAGCACTGTGAGTTGGTTTTGTATTTCTCATTGCTAATTTGACAGGCAGATGGAAGAAAAGGGGAATCTTCCTGTTTAAAACTGTATTTCTTTGATTATTAGCCAGGTATGCCATTTTAATATATGTTTAATGGAAATTTGCCTTTCTTCTTTCATGAGTTCCCTGATTTTTGGCCTTGGCCTATTTTTCTCTTAAGGTATTTGTCTGTCTTTCTACTGTTTTTTTTTAAGTCTTTATATAGTAAAGAAATTAAGCCTTTGTCTCTCATGTATTCTGCAAGTGTTTTTCTAGTTTGTTTGCCTTTTTTTGTTTCGCTATTTTTAACATAGAGAATTTAGTTTTGCTGCAGCCAAATCTTTGTTATCATACCTTGAAATACCTTTCCCAGTTCAAGATTAAACATCCATTCATATTTTCTTCTTGGACATTCAAGTTTAATCCTTATGGAATGAATTTTGGCATATATAGTGGATTAGAGAGCTAATTTTATTTTTTTTAATGATTAGCCAATTTTAGTCTCATTTTCTAACTGATTATTGCTGGTATATGAGAAAGCCAACGATTTTTATGTATTTATCCTAAAATTGGCAGCCATTCTCCAATTCTTATTTATTCTAATATTCACTTGCTTCTATATTTTTCTGGGTAGACAATTATCTACCCTTCTTTCTAATATTTATACTTCTTGTCTTATTTTTCTATGTATTTGGCTCTAATTTCTAGACCAGTGTTAGATACCAGTGTGGGTATCATGGTATTTTCAAAAGAAAGAGAGAGACAAAGGAAGGGAGGGAGGGAGGGAGGGAAGAAGGAAGGAAGGGAAGGGAAGGGAAGGAGAGGGAAGGGGAGGGAAGGGGGAGGGAAGAGGGAGGGAAGGAAGGAAATTTGATTATTTTCTTTTTATTTTATTTTATTTTATTGAGATGGAGTTTCGCCCTTGTTGCACAGGCTGGAGTGCAATGGTGTGATCTTGGCTCACTGCAACCTCCACCTCTCATGTTCAAGCAATTCTCCTGCCTGAGCCTCCCAAGTAGCTGGGATTACAGGAATGCACCACCAAGCCCGGCCAATTTTGTATTTTTAGTAGAGATGGGGTTTCTCCACGTTGGTCAGGCTGATATCGAACTCCCGACCTCAGGTGATCCGCTTGCCTTGGCCTCCCAGAGTGCTGGGATTATAGGCATGAGCCACCATGCCTGGCCTAATCCAGTATTTTCTTTTTTGTTTTTAATTTTTATAAAATTAAATTTCTGTCTCATGATATTTTGCCATTTGACAGCTCTAACGTGTGGGAAGCCTTTGGTTACCTTTCCCTTTGTGTGATCAGGAAGCCTTAGGCCCTTAGGCTGATCTGAGCTGGGCCCGTCATGGCTTGGGCCTCTGCTGGTGGTAAGCTGGAGAGGCAGGTCGGGCACAGAGTTCCGGGGCATTCTGTGGGCACCTCCCCCAAGCCACTCTAGTGCCCTCGCAGTGATTAGAAAAGCCCCCCATACTCACAGCTGAGCTTTGCTGGAGGGACACTCTGCTAAATGCCCTCAGACCTGAGGCTGACTTTGGGGCCGTGTGAAGTGATAGGATGCTCTCACAATGCTTTTTATATTTTCTGGCCTATAATGTCAGTTGGAAAAAGCGGCATGGTAAAGTCATAAATCTTTTTGGTTTGGGTGTTTTTGAAGCTGGGAGTTTGGGAGAGAGGATGGGGAAAGCAAGGGGTATGATTGCCTCTGGTGGCCCCCACTCTCTCCTTGTTCTCCTGGGAGAGGGCAGTTTGGAAGAGGTATGGGAGGAGCTTCCCAGCACAGAGCCAGCCCTCCTTCCCCCCACGTGTGATCCCAGATGGGCTGTCCAGCTCTGTTAGATCAATGCTGCCTTACCTCGGATGGACACCAAACCATGTGGCCCCTCAGCTCCTGGTGAAGCAGTTTCTCTGATGATTTCATGGACCCCACCAGCCTAAAATATCTCTCCCTTCCACCCCAAAAGAGGCCCGCAAGTCCCAAATTGCTCCTTTGCGTTACGGCATCAGAGGCTCCTTGGAAAGGCGGGTGGCGCGCTCAGCTCTGACGGGGGCTTCTCCTTGACGCCGCTCTTGGCTGTCTCTTCCTTAGCCTGTTAAAGTCACACATGGGCCAGCTGGTCTACCAGAGAACAAATAACGGGGGGATGTTTAGGCAGACAGGCCTTGCGGGGGTTCCATTATGCACCTGGCTGCCGAAGGAAGGGTGATTCTGGAGGAGGGAACAGAAGTTTGCCAAAGGCCCCTTGGGGTGACACCCATCTTGCCCAGGTCATTGCTGTAGTGGCCTTGTCCTCCCCCCCTTTTTTTTGAGATGGAGTCTCACTCTGTCACCCCAGCTGAAGTGCAGTGGTGCGACCTTGGCTTACTGCAGCCTCCGCCTCCTGGGTCAAGTGATTCTCCTGCCTCAGCCTCCCCAAGTAGCTGGGACTACAGGCACATAGCACAATGCCTGGCTAATTTTTGTATTTTTAGTAGAGATCAGGTTTCATCATATAGGCTGGTCTCTACCCCCTGATCTCAGGTGATTCACCTGCCTCAGCCTCCCAAAAGTGCTGGGATTACAGGCGTGAGCCACCGTGCCCCGCCCTATGTCCCTCTTGACACTTGTGGCAGCTGTTATCTCCCTCCCTGAGGGCTTCTCTCTGGTCACGTCCCCTTGTGGGTCCCCATCTCTCCTCAGCCTTTTTCTCTCCCTCCCTCCTTCCCACATTGCCCTGCCATCCACCTCTGTGTCTCCTGGCACCTGTGACAGTGCTCTGAGTATTTCCTTCCTCACTGACTGCCCGTCTCCCAGTCTTGGCTCCCCCAAAAGCCCGCCTTTCCTCCTTGCTCCCTGCCTCTTCCTTTCTCCTTCCATCTGTTTCCACTTTGTGCACTTATACTTGGTATTGTTTAATATTCTAAAGAATTTAAGAGGGTTATTGAAAGCTTTATGTGCCCATGACTCTAAATAAATGTAGTTGGATTGGGTTATTTTTTTGTTCTTGGTTGGAGCCAGAATCTTAAAGCCTTTTATACTTAGCTGAATTTATTTTTATTCCAAATATTTTTATTTCATTAAATAAATAATAGGAGTTGCATTTTCAAGCCCTAACTCTATGGTACATTGCCAGGCTGTCCCATTTGGGGCTCTTTGCAGCTACAGTCAATAGTGTCAGAGAGGGCACTGGCTGGGCACAGTGGCTCTCACGCACGCGATGGCTCACACCTGTTATCCCAGCACTTTGTAGCCTGAGGCAGGCAGATTGCCTGAGCTCAGGAGTTTGAGACCAGCAACATGGTGACACCCCGTCTCTGCCACAGAAATTAGCCAGGTGTGGTGGCGCGTGCCTGTAATCCCAGCTGCTTGGGAGACTGAGGGACGAGAATCTCTTGAACCCAGGAGGCGGGGGCTGCAGGGAGCTGAGATCATGCCATTGCACTCCAGCCTGAGTGCCAGTGTGAGACTCCACTTCCCCACTCAAAAAAAAAAATGAAAGAGAGGGTGCTCCTGGGTGAAGATGTCAGATACCTGAAAGGATAATGCACTCTTCTTGGACTCATTCCTGGGAATCTCTTCCAAGCCTCCACAGTACTAACTAGTGTCTTGTTTCCTTTTGCGCTGTGTGTGTGTCCGCATGCTTGTGTCCACGGCGGGCCCGGAACTGCAGGACGAGATTCTGACGGTGCTCAGGAGAGTGGATGAGAACTGGGCGGAAGGCATGCTGGGAGACAAGGTCGGGATCTTCCCGCTCCTGTACGTGGAGGTAAGTCCGCGCCGCACTCCCACACTCGCCTCCTCCTTGCCCACCCATGTTTCACCACAGTGGGGTCACCTGACCTTGAAGCCCTTTTTCTAAGAGAGAAGGAGGCTCCTCCACAGTAGCCTCTGGCCAGAGAGCTGCCATGTGTGGGTTTTGATTCACATCATGGGATCAGTGCTGTGAGCGCTGCCTTGGCCAGTTTTGAATGGGCTGCCACAGGTCCGGCTACAAATCATCTCACCACATGGGCAGTGGCGCCAGGGCCCCCTTGTGCACCTTCCCCATTTTCTCAAGGGACATCTGCGCCTGGCACCCATACTTCTGAGACTCCCCCAAGTGCCACTGTTCTTATCTCACCAGCGCCAGAGGGGAAGAACCTATCCCAGGGCAGCATTTTCCCTCCCACTGCACACGGTTCAAACGGAGACGTTGCTGGCCATCTGCGAAGTCCTCCTTGGACTCTGGGTTGTTGGGCAACTCCTAAGGTGCTTTGAGGCTAGGTCCAGACCTACTAATTTCCTTTCCCTTTTCTGTAACTAAAGGACCAGGTTTCTAGTGAGTATGTTTGCGGTAGCTGCTGCGCGGGGAGCATCTTAGCACATGTATCTTCAAAACACCTGCTAACCACGGGCGGTGTGTGTGTAGGAGTATTTGCCTATGGCATGTTTGTCTGCCGTTTGTCAGTGCAAGGCCACATGTGCACACTGTGAGCTGACCACATGCTTTCATCCGGTAACCACCAGCATCATCCCATAAGAGTGGCTTCAGTGAATGCTTCCTGAGTGCTTGCTGTGTGCCAGACACCTGTAAGTGCTTGTTCATTTAATCTCAGCAACACTGGCATATGAAAACCATGAATGCCCCTGCTTTACAGATGAGCAAACAGAGGTGCAGAGAGGTTAAGTAGCTTTCTCAGGGTCCCACAGCCTAGGAGTGGCAGAACCAGGGTTTGAGCACGGGCCTCTGGGTCCTAGACTCAGCCCTTTGCTCTCCTGCCCTTGCACCACCTCCTGCCTCTACACTGTCTCTGGGCTAATGAACTGCATTTTACTCAGCTCAGTGCTGGGCTCCATGTGCCCCCCTGCCCTGATCCACTTGAGGGCTTCAGAATTGACACCAAAAACCCACAGGTGACACAGGCAGCTTTGCCACACCTACCATGCAGTGTGCAGATACTTCAAGATGTTTGTTTAAAACATCTGTCAATCCCGCAGTGCCTATAGGATAAAGTCCAAATGCTTTAGCTTGGCATTCAAAGCCCTTTGCAGTTTGGCCATAGTCTATTTTGCAGCCTCTCCTCTCATTTCCTTCCCTCTTCCCCAAATAGTCTGGACCAGTGGTTCTCTCTCATTTAGCTTGGATGTGCTGCCCCGGCCATCTGAGGCCCTTCCACAGCAATGGCAGATAATTCACACACACACACACACACACACACACAAACACTCTCTCTCTCTCTTTCTCTCTCTCTCTCTCTCTGTCTCTCTCTGTCTCCTGTAAGGTTCACAGCACTCTGTAAGTTTCCATGTATTTGTGCATTTGCTTCAGCTTCTCTGTCCTGCTGCTTAAGGTCAAAGAACTTCATGCGTGAATACCACTTAAAGTGTTGTCTAGAAGTCAGAAATCTGAGTTCTCAGACATTTTTACCTGGCAAAACTTTTTCTCTGGGCAGAATCTTATTGGGATGCCCAACATAGACATGAATATTCACAGAACCATCATTACGATGGCCCCAAACAGCATACCACTCAAGTGTGCGTCAGCAGTGGGCTGGCTGAGGAAAACGCGGCATATCCACGCAGTGGAACACTCTCCCACCCTGGGTGTGAACAAAAGAGTGATGCCTTTAAGGACGTAGACAAATCTCCAAGACAAATTTTTGAAAGAAGCCAGACTTAAAAGTCTATGCCGCATGGGTTTTATTTGAGATTCAAAGGCAGGCAGAACTACTCTGCTGTGACAGAAGTCAGAGCAGTAGTGACCCTGGGGTTTCTGACTGGAAGAGGTGAGGAAGTTCTGGGCTGCTGGAATAGTTTGGCGTCCTGATCTTGGGAGTGGCTGCACAGATTATGCGGCTGTAAAATGGTGTCCAGTTAGGGTTTGTGCACTTTTCTTTTAACTGCAATTTCAAAAGCTAAGAGCAGATACTACAGGGCAGGTAAGATCTTACCAAGGCAGCTGGCAGTAGCGCCGGCAGCTGAAGGCTGCATCGGGCCCCTCAGCCCCTCCTCTGGAAGAGGCTGTCAGGCACCATCGGGAGTCCGTAGGTGGGTGCAGGCCTGAGACCCAGTCCAGCAGGCTGTTTGTAATCTCTTCCTGGTTCCGCAGGCACAGTCAAAGCCAAACTGGGTAGTTGGCCACATCTGTGCCTTCCTGCTGCATGACTGCCCGTGGGCCTGAAAAGCCCCATTAAAGCCCTCCTCCCTGAGGGCCATGGGGGGGGCTCCTCCATCGTTCTGCCCCACAGCCCCGCCTGCTCCCACACCCACTCACAGGTTCTGCCTCCGCTCTTGGGCACAGTCCCTTCCGCCCATCTGGATAGGAAGGCCTGGACTGTCCTGGAGGATCAGAGATACAACCTTCTGCTTAGCATCCTTAGGCAGGGGCCCCACTCCCGCTCCTGCGCCTTCCTGAGATGCCTGCCCATGCCGTGCTGGGCCCCACACCACACACCCATAGGCTGACGTCCTCGACTCTGACACAGGCTCCCAGGCTCTCCACAGCCGCTGAAGACCGGCCTGAGCAGATGTTTCCTGGGACTTTTCATTGTGTATATATGGACTGCTTGCACCGCACATACCACATGCATCCTGGTGGATTGGAAAGTCACGGTTTGGCCCAAACTGCTTCCCTCTGGGAGGCCGCAAGGCATTTGAGGTGGGAGCTTGGGTGTTTGTAGGGTTCCTGAGAGAGTCAGACCCATCTGCCAGGAGGGAGCCTGACTCACTGCACAGGCAGCCGGCCCAGTGCCCAGTGAAGCTTGTCCCCTGGTACATGAAGGAATGTGGCGGACTCGTCACCTCACGCTGGAGGGTTTCTTCTTTCATGCTCACATAAGCTTGGATTGCACCAAGTTCTCCTCCACAGCTGCTCCACCTCGGACCTGCAGGCACTTGGCAGGGTTCTGCACAGCGCACAACTGCCCTGTGGGGCTCATCAAGGGACTCTCGCCTCACCTGGCCTCACCTAGTCCCAGCTTCCCATCAGCGTGGTGCAGGCCATGTTGCTAGGCCCACAGTGGACCTTACAAAGTCAACTAGAATGTGCCCTGTGAACTGCACAATGCTCTCCCTCCTCAGTTGTGTCTCTGCCCGGGGCCGGCCAGTGGCACAGTGAGCCAAAGGGCACACACCTGGCCTGAGGCTGGCCTGGCCTTGCACTGGCCTTTCAGAGGAGGCGGGCCCTGCCCTGGACATACCTACACTTCCTCCTGCTGCTCTATAGAAATAATCATCTCTCCACAGCCCCTGGCACCCAGCTGCCACAAGCAATCACCCATGAGCTGGGCCTGCTGCCCGTAGGAGCCGACCCCATCTGTACTGTGCTCACCGGAGATGCCTCGGCCTCCCTCCCTGCCCAGCTCTTCTGCCTGTGGCTCCGGCCACCGTCCTGTGCCCCGGAACCTGCCTCCTTGTCCTTTTCTCCCATCCATTTTGCAAAAGGATGCAAGATACTCTCCTGCAGCCATTTTCATTGGCTATACTCATGCCAGGACTGAGGGCACGTCTCCCTAACACCCGGTTGTCAGATGCTGGCTGGGAATCACCCCTCAGGACACAGAGAGGAGCAGGCCGGGCCTCTCACCCTCCAGAACACCAGTCCAGTGGATGGGACAAGAATTAAATCCAAACACTCCACGGGATCTTCCTTCTGGGTCTTTAGTCCTTGAGGTGTTTTAGAATTTCAGGAAGCGCTTGTTCTGTGGGGTGTGAGGATGAGCCAATCTGAGGAATTCCTTCTCCCCAGTGGGTCAGGGTGGTATGAACTCGGAGGGGGATGGCATGGGAGGGACTCCCTCGTCCAGAGTTCTCCCCTCTCTGTAGCATGAGCGCCAGCCGTGAGTACCCCTGTAGCCCCCTCTCTTTTTGCACAGGGTCCAAGCTGACCTACTTGGGGTTGGGTCTCAGCCTAGCCCTTGGCCGTTCTCGAGAACAGGGCGCATTCTTCATGGGCCCTGATGGCAAGACCATGAGCAGCCCATGGGCAGTTCAGTGCGATATGGGCTTCAGAGCAGACCTGGCTGGGCCCAGCTTATCCTACATCACCCGCACATTCAGGGTGTGGCCTGTGGCCAACTCCTTTACCTTTCTGAGCCTTAGATTCCCCCCTCAAACAAGGGCAGTGGCAGACGTCATGGGGTAGCCATGAAGCATAGAGAAGATAAGAACACACAGGCTGGGCTGGCTGAGGTAGGTGGAGAGCGCTGTCCCATGCTGTGGTGGTGGTATAAATGTTAGTGGAGTGAAAGCTGCTCCTCGGTCCATTCCTGTGTTGATTGGAGATCTCTGTGTCATTCCTGAGCACTGAACGCATTTGGCCTGGTGTGGCTGAATGGGCTTGAAGGCAGAGCAGTTTCCTGCCTGGGTGAGATTTGCAGTTGGATGATGTCAACAAAATCAGACACAGGTCCAGGGTATAGACGCTTAGGAGAGGTGGCCCTCTTGGAAGCTGTCTTCAAGGAGCATTGTCAGGAATCAGCTTGGGTTGGAGAGACTTGGGGGCGAACACAGGCCGCCCCTGACTGCTCAGAGCCTGGGTGGGCAGCTTGCATGGAAACTTAGAAGGCATGTTAGCAAATACACCAGTGACTCTTGTCTGCGAGGAAAACCTGTCCATGGGGCCAGAATCCTGATCCAAAGATAGGTCAAAAGGATGATGAAAGACAGTAGACACAAGTGTTAAGCTCTGCCTCAATGCTGACAATATCGGTTGCCCAAATAGAGTAATGGGGAGACCCGGATCTCAAGGAGCCAACTGAAAAAGAGCCCCCAGAGGCAATGCTTCATTTATCCTGCATAGGATACTCTGAAATTGGCTGGTCCCTGCGTGGCTGGTGTGTACGTGGGTGGTCACCTAGACAGACCCTCATGCCCCCACCCCACACATGCACATAGTGCCAAGGATCCTTAGAAACAGCCAGTGTCTCAGCATCTCTGACAGTAAAGTGAGGGATGGGAAGGAGGAACCTCTTCCTGTGTTCCCCCAAGTTTCCCTGGTGAACAGTGACCATTCTGTGCCAGGATAGATTCAAGTCTGCAATGGGAGGACAGGCAGAGAGGGGGCACAGGGCACCTGCCCTGGCAGCCAGCACACCCCCAGGTAGCTCTGCTTAGGAAGGAACAGAGAGCCGCTCAGTGTCTGGGCTATTTTGCTGCCTTTGGATTTGGCTTGGGATAAAAAAGCAGTTGCCTTTCCCCAGGGGAAGGTCTAGAATTCGATTAGAGCTGTAACTGTTTATTCTTGGCATTTTTCATTGATTGCTTCTATTTGAGCAGCTTTTCAGGGGCATGTGATGGGTGCACACTCCTCACCACTTAGCTAATAAGAAGTGTGAAGCCTGAGGGTGTCAGACCCCTGTGGACTGGCAGGGAGTTGGTCTGCATGGCGAGATGCTGGAGCATGTGGCAAGTCACGGGTCAGAGATGGGAGGTAAAAGTGGGGCCCAGTTGATGATGATGAGCCTGCTGGTTGTCCCAGTATCTGCTAACCCAGAAAAAGGCCATGGCATCAGTAGCTGTGGTAAGATCACCCCGGGATCTGGGGAAGAAGCAGAGCTGCAGGGGGCAGAAAATTCAGACTCTGTGATGCCAGACCCAAGCCTCTGTCTGATGTCAGCATGTGTGTGCCTCAGTTGGGTGTTGAGTGAATGTGGTGTGGTGTTTGGGAAAACTCTGGATGTAATGCTATTTATAGATCCTGGAAAAAATAATCGTGGCCAAAACGAAAATCCTTATTCAGCCAAATAATATAATACCCAGAAAAATAGCAGGAGTTCCTGCTGATAGCCATTTCCTGTCTGAGAGTTCTTATCTTCGGTACAATGATGATAGCATGCATCATCAGACTACTGGGTTCTAAGCCTCAGTCGATAAAGCAACATCAAACTCAGTTTCTCCTGCTCCTGTAGCACAGGTGCCTCCTCTTTGCTTTATCTTTTACAAAGAGAGCTATTATTTTGAACCTCTGCCTCTAAGTATGCTGTTGAGGTGTTTGGTGATGATTTAAAGGCACAATGACAGCTCTCTTTGAGAGTGAATAGCTCTGATGTTAATTGTGCACTCTCTGTGTTCTGCACTACCTACAGCTCTGCTGTGGTTGGATTTACTATCTCACCTTGGGCTTGTTGGTTTTCAGCCCTTGCCTGGGCCAGGAGGGATGTGTTCAGGGAGGAAGAGAGGAAGGGTGTAACTTCTAATGACGGCCACAAGAGAAGTATCCCAGGTGATGAACTGAAGCTTCTCTCCTCCTCAGCACCTCCAGACCTATCTGATCCTGTGGTCTGTGTCGGTCCACCAGCTGTGCTCTGGGTCAAGGAGCTCGTTCATATTCACTGTCCTGGTCTCTGCCTTCCCCTCTCCTTCCAAAGACCCCTTCAGCTTCTCAAAGAGAAACTCAACATGCCAAGAACCAAGTGAGCAGTAGGAATGGGATGGAGGGATGGGGGCTCTAGTGCTCAACTCCCAGTTGACCTTATGCACTGCCACCTGAGACAGGGTTGGAACGCCTCTGACTCTTGGTCTTGCCTGTGAACTGGAGGCTGCATGGGCTTATCGAGCTGTGTGATGCTTCTGAGGCTCCCTCCTGCTTCTTTGCATGCCTGGTAATTTTCAGCTGGATACTGACTTTGTAAATTTTACTGTTTGGGGTGTTAGACATCTTGGCATTCCTATAAATGTTCTTGAATTTGTTTTTTGTTAAGTTGCTTAGACTCAGTTTGGTGCTTTTGAGGCTCGCTTTGAGGCTCTGTTAGGCAGGGCCAGGCAGCCTTTCATGTGGAGCTAATTTCTCTACTGCTGAGGCTATAACCTTCTCTACCCCATGCTGCATGATTTATGAGGCTTCCACTCTGGAAGCTGGAAATGAAAACTATTCCTGGCTTTATGTGAGCTCAGAGATTGCTCTGCCTTCTCCTTGTGGGGAGTTCTCTCCCCGGTGCTGGACAGTTCCCTCATATGAATGCCCTGATCAGCTCTCAGCTGAAGGCTCCAGGGGACTTTCTGCACATCTCCAGGACTGTCTCTCTCTGCAGCTGCCTCCTCTCCAGAACCCTGGCCTGCATTCTGTAGCCACCGTGGCCTCCCTAGACTCAGAACTCTGTCTTCTCAATGCAGGGAGAGGCTGGAGAACCCAGAGACAGTAGCAGAGCCCATGTCATGGGCTCTGCCTCTCTTGGCTATTGGTATCCTGTGTGTTCTAATGTCCCATGTCTGCAAATCTTGTTTCTTAGATTTCTTTTCAGTGTCTGGAGCAGGAGGGTAAAAGTGATTCCCATCATTTCATCTTGGCTAAACAGATGTTAGCCAGTGATGCTTTAGGAACTTTGAAATAAGGTTCAGAGGTTCCCCAGGGCTGAATCTCCCTGCTTCAGTGCCAAAGAATAATAAAAGAAAGGAGTAATCCAAGACTTCTTAGATGAGGAACTGGAAAATGCCATTGAGGTCATTGTTTACCATGGAGATGGGTTACAACCAAGCTCCAAAGCCCGTGCCGTGGTCCCTCTCTCCAGGTGAGCCTCTCGCATGTTTGTTTCACTGCCGGTGTTCTCTACACTTCTGCTCACAGATGTGGCCACTGTTTCTAACTCTCAGGATACCCTGATGATGCCACATCAGAGGGGATGTGAAAGTGTGAAGGAAAATACTCAGGGATGTCTACCAGGGAAGGCTGGGGAAGATGCAATTTCGTTTGAAGTTTAATTTTTATTTTTCCTTGCTTTTCTTCATCCTCTGTTTTTACAAGCTCCTGCAGCAGCGACAGCCTGTGGAAGGGATCCCCCAGCCTTAGTGAGGATGCCAGTCCTGCTTGCATTTTGTGTCATTGTATACTGTGTCTCTAGGAACACTTTGTAAAGCCCTCCTATGGGTGAAACCCAGTCACTGCCAAGAATGCGGGGGAGGAAAGCCAGAGGCGGAGACCAGAAGAAGGCAGGGACCAGGCAAGCACCCAGTGGGGTGTCTCCTGGAGTGTGATGTTGTGTCTGTGTCTGAGCAGAGTGGTCTGGGAGGCAAATTCTTAGACCTGTCAGGGAGACTAAGGTCTTGCCTTCTCCAACAACCCACTGTTTCCTTTACCCTTCAGTCAGATTAATGACATAAAGAAAATAAATGAATGTAAAGAAATGAGACAAGACTACGTAAGAAGGAGACTCCAGCCACATTCATTGTTCGGGTCTGTACATTTTTTTGCTGGGATCTGACCCCCAAGGCATGATCCACGTGCATGCATGGTGTTAATCATAGTTCGGGCTTGTTTGTCCCCAAAGAAAATAGGTAGGTGCCTCAGTACCAGCTCACCCTGATTTTGCTCTTCTTTAACTCTTTTTGAACTCTTTGTGAAATTAGCATCTTAGAATATCTCACATTCCATAGCTGCTGGGAGTCTTGTTGTTGTGATTTTTTTGTCTCCCCAACCCCCTTTAAGGCCAGACCTGTAATGCACAATTCCTTCCCTTGTAGGTCCTGATACAGTGCATGGCCCAGGTGGGCGCCCTGTACAATGGTGCAGTGTTGTTGGGTTGTGGTTCAGTGTTTTACAGAGCTCATCAAGCTTGGGGAATGCCCCACTGACTGTCGCTAAACCAGTCTAAGCTGGAAAACTTGCAGCAGTTCTTGCATATTCATGGCAAGACAGCTTAGTAAGCTTTCGTGAAACCTCTTGTCCTCACTGCCAGCCTCCCCAGGAGCTTCTGTGGGGACAGTGAATAGTCCTCACTGCAGCCTGAGTGGCTCATCCACCGGTGGGGCCCCAGCCCACCTTAAGCATTGTCAGGGCCTGCCAAGGGGCAGATGGAGCCTTGTACCATAGTTTCTGAAGTTTGATCTCACCCTACCCACCTTAGCCAGGCAATCCCTGCACACTGGGTGCCCCCCACCGCCTGCATAGGCAGACATCAAACCTTTGAGGTTCCTCCTAAGTCCTCGATGCTGAAGATCCAGACACTAATTCGGGGCCTTTGGAGGCCCCAGCAGGCATGTGCTGGTCCTCAGCACCAGTGCACTCAGCCTTGCCAGAAAGAAGCTATACGCATGTAGACCGGCAGGAGTGGTTGCGGAGTGCTGACTGACATAATAACTAAAGTGGACTACCTGTGTTGGTTTTAAGTGGTAGTTGTAAAATTGTGTGTCAGGAAGAGGGCTTCCTCCACGGGTCTGCCAGCTGGTATTTAATGACCAGCCTGCTCAGTGCAGAGCCTTGTCCTGGTCTAGAAGCAGTGATAGAAGGCTTAAGTGAGCTACCTCCTCAAGGGACTACTCAGGACTGAAAGTGTGTCTGCCTGGGGACAGCTGAACACCGAGACGGCCCTGGGGCAGGCTGTGGGAGCCTCTGGCCTGCAGCTGGTGGAATAACTGAGCTCCCACCTTGAGTCTAGACTGCTTCTACCTCAGGCTCCAGCTGTTTTTCTGCTTCTCCTGTCACTCATGTGAGCAGTGCACTTCCCACTGAGCAGGTCAATGTCAGGGCTCCTTTTCCACCTGACTTTAGCTCCTTGCCAGGCCCAGCTGGCCTCAGCATGCGCACCCCCCCAATCCTAGGGAGATAGAGTCCTCACACCTGCCCTCCACAGGCCATCTTGGGCTCTCCACATCCACCTGTCCTCCCTCCAGGGTGGCTGTCATGGTGCCCTGACTTAGCTGCCCCCTGGCCTTCCACGTTTTTGTCTTGCCTTCACTTCCACCTTTCCTGCCTGAGTAAGCTAGGTCGTGGCTCCCAAACTTCAGTGAGCATCCGAGTGTCGTCAGAAAGGCCCCCAGGATGGCCAAACAGTAGAAAAGACAGCTTTACTGGTGACATCAGTTTGCAAACCAAGAAGAGATAGTCTCTGACATGGAACGAAGGTGCTCTTGCTTCACAGAGGGGAAGGGCAGGTTGGGTTTTATGCCTTGCAGGGTCTGTGATACACAGTAGAGTCATACATATTTAGCAGGTTTGGGGAAAAGCTATGCATATTTATGAGGTGAGCTGAGCGCATGTGCAATGGGTAAACATGTATGTAACACACATCTCTTATCACTTTGGGCTGGGGTTGCAGCATTAAAATGAGGTGGAGTTTGGATCTTTGCATCAACAGGTGAACTATAGGACACAAAAGCCTGTGCGCAGCCTCTATAAGCTGCTAAAACTGGCTTGAGGTTTGCAGTTGCTTATCAGAAACGGGTGTTTGTAAGGCCTGTCCTCTGTCCCATCAGAGTTGCAGTGGTCTGGGTTATAAATCAGAGGGGTCTGATAGCGCCTATTGTTAGGGAATTTAGCAAGAGTGTGGCTTTCCTTGTAGCCCAGGAATTTAGGAAGTTACCTGGGCTGGGCTCTCCAGGCCTGCTGCAGTGGGACTGACTCAGAGCCTGGGGCCAAGGCTGCCTACACCAGGCCCACCTACTCCCAGGCCACTGGCCACCCCACCTCCCTCCGTAGCCCACCTCCTGACCATGGACATAAATGGCCTTTCCTCAGTCCTCATCCGCATGAACTCTCCACACTCAGCACATGCCCTTCCATCTTGCAGCTGTGTCCCCTGGCCTCAGCAATCTTAAAACAGCCCCTCTGTCACCCCACACATGGCAGCCCAGTTTTCTCCAGGACCTTCCTTTGGAACCCCCGGCCCCGTCACATCCTCTTGTCTTGGCTTTCACTTCCACCTTTCCTACCTGAGTAAGCTAGACTGTGGCTCACAAACTTTAGCTAGAATATACTTTCTGGTGCATTCCAACATCTGTCTGCCATTGAATCTTCAGAACAGCCTTAGGGGAAGAGGAAGGCTCCATTCTCTTGGTGAAAGACCCAGCCATGCCCCATCCAGGGCCTGCAGCTGATGAGCACTTCCATGACACAACCTGAGGTTAGCACCCCGACGTTCTTTGCTCTCAGGATTGTTAGTGTAGAGACGTTTGGCTGTTGGGTTATGAACCCTCCCCCAATCTGACCGGCAGCCTCTCCTCCCACCATCTCGTTCTGTGGATTAATGTATGGCCCACACTCTCCAGGCCCATTCTCACTTCTTTCCTGAGTGTTCTGTCACAGTGCTCAGGATTGGAGAGTGTGTCTAAACCTGGAGATGGGCCGCGTGAAGAAGCTGAGAGGAAAATGGGGAGGAAACCCCACCCTGAGGGCAGGCCTGGCGCTGTGGCACCTGCCCCAGCAGGCCTTCTGAGCGGTTGCAGTTTTTTAGTGTGGAGGTGAGAGCTCACTTAGCTGTGGAGAGACTTGGCTCTGCGTGCTTATAGGGTGACAGCAGTGCGTCTTGGCTGAGGTCCAGGGCTATGTTTAGTGCAGAGGAAACCGTGTCTGATTTTGCAGCTGGAATCAAGCACACCCATGTGGAATCACTGGGGGGTCCTGGGGGACCCGAACATCTTTGTTCCAAAGCAGCCCATCTTTGCAGGGAGCTCTGTCCTGCAGCTCTGGGTTGCTGCCTCACCCTTAGTTCCAGCACTTGACAATGGATTATGACCAAGGTTGATGCTCCAGGCCAGTTGGAAACATTCTTCCCTTGTCTTCGTGCTTCTTCTCCATGGTACCTGTTGTTAATGCTTTCTGTTGAGAAAGGAGAGGGTTCAGAGTACTGGGGGCTTAGGCACATTTAAGATTCAGGTTCGGGAAATGCTCAAACCATGTGCCCTGTGGGGGACTTTCTGAAGCCATCTGATTTCTACCTGTAGTGCAGAATGAGAAACGGTGCTGATTCCAGCTTCGTCTTGTTTCTGCTCAATCCCCTCAGAGGAGCTCAGAACCACTCTCTGTTGCCTTCATAAAAACACTTCTCAAATCCTTGAAAGTGAGAGCAATTCAGAGTCCAGGTCTGAAGCTCTTGGGACATTAGCCTCATTTTCCAGATGTCCTGTTTTTGGTGATCGGTCCTTCCTTGTACCCTTTAAGTTATTTCCCATCCCTCAGCCCCTCCCACCCTGCCACCCTGCTGAATCTCCAGGGTCTGTTACAGGGAGAAGGTTCTGATTAGAGTCTAGAGGCTGCCACAAATAGTTCCTTCAGGGCTGGCCCCTCACAAATGACGGCAGCCAGTCCTTTCTGTCTCTGCCTCCATCAGAGGGACCAATGTGCTGGTACATTCGTGCTCCAGACTTCATCGTAAATCGGAGACACATCAGGGACATTGTCACCCTCCAAGAGGTCTACTTGCTCCTTCCATCTTAGTTTTCTGTTGGTGGCTTAGCCTTTGCCAGAAAGAGCAGATCCCACTGCTGGGCAGCGCCCTCCCCATAGTCCCTCCAGGCTGCCTGGGTTCCCACGTTCATCCAGTCCTTAAGCGCTGGCTGTGGGCCAGGCCCAGGAGATGCAGCCTGAATGAGGCAGAGGAGAACCCTGGAGACCACATCCACCAGGGAGAACATCACAGTGAAGGAAAGCAGGTCTGGAGGGGATTCTACTTTCCATGGAGAAAAGTAACCCTAGGAGAGGAGGAGGGGGCTGGCAGGAGGGAACTGTATCTTACATGTCAGCTCTCGAGAACCTGGCTGGGGAAGTGGCCTTCAGGGAGGGGCAAGGAAGGAGCAGGTCCAGGGGTGGTTTGAGGTGGCCAAGGGACTCTAAGCCAGGGTGACCAAGCAGGCAGGTGAGAGGAGAGGGGTTGCAGCCAGACGGGCACTGGGAGATGGGTGTCAGGGGGTCTTGCAGGTCACTCCGAGGACATTGGCACCTGCTCTGGGTTTGGGTCTGGGGTGTCTCTTCCAGGCACCTTCTCTGCTCAGTGCTCCCGACCTCGTGCCTGTGTCTACAGACTCCTTGTGACCATGTCCTTGTCATTCCTAAGCCCATCCCTGCTTTGCTGAGGTGAACTTTGATAGTGTAAAATGCGTGTGGAGAGAGCCTTCTAGACTAAGTTTTGAGCTCTGGTCATAGGGAAACCACAGGGTCTTGCGTCCCTGGGGATGTGGGCAGAAGGCCCCAGGCCAGCTCCAGCCCCATGGTTCCTACATGGCTTCTCAGGGTTCCACCTCCCCCACGGTTCATTCTCATACAGCAATGGAACTAGGAACCATTTCTGCAAAGTTAAGGCGGGTACTTCACTCCTGCTTAAAGCCACCAGTGGGGCCCGTCGCTCTTAGAATAAATCCAGACTCCTCACTGCAGTCCACCCTGTGGGTCCACCCAGCCTCACGCCTTCCTGATGCCTGGCCCTGATCGCTGTCCTGGCATACTGGCCTTCCTGTGTCCCTTCCTCTGTCCCTCTGACAGGCCAGGTGCCCCTGCCCACCTTGGCATCAGGCAGTCGAGCAGAGGCTCCAGCACAGCTCTGTCACTCCCTGTGCCTCAGTTTTCTTATCTGTGCAATGGGGGTAATAACCTCACCTACCTCCAGGGGTCCTTTGGAGGTCCTTGTGCACAAAGCAGTGCACAAGAAGAGAACTATGTGTTAGAAGTGATTGTTACCTTAACTGGAATTTGGGGGTCCTGCACAACCCCAGTGTCCCGTGCGTCACCTCCTGTGTCACTGCAGAGAGCAAGAGGAAGCCCCCACGTCTTGTTGCAAAATTGCATTGTAGTATCAGAGTGTTGTTTTTGAGTCTGCAGCATGAATATCCGGTCCTCTTGAAAAAACAATTTGGAATAGTCCTAGGTTTCATTTGATGTGAAGGAAACAATCAGTTAGAGAATGAGTTTTCATGAACTGTTGAGGGCAAGAGAGCCTGTCCGAAATAATCGGCGCTTTCGGGAAAGGGACAACCAGTGTGTTGCAGCAGAGCCTGAGGTCAGCTGCTTGAGCATCAGAGGCAGGGAGCCACCCACACGAGCACTCAGACCCTAAAGGCCGGTCAGGCCTAAGGCTCCGCATTCTAGCCAGCCCTGCCAGCATGGACTGTGTCACGGCTGTAGACTTATCCTGCAGCTGCTGGACTGAGGCAGAGCCTGGCACCAGAAAAATAAACCCAGGAGGTCAAATTTATGCCTCCTTAAAGCCTTTTGTATTTAAAAGGGAATGGACTTGTGGTTGAAACTGCTCTTATTATTTCTTATTGCTAAATTTACAACACAGTTTGTGTGTTCACCTGTCCCTTTGGGTTAAGTTGGGCTTTTAGTTGTAGCAATTCTTCATACCCTGTCCTTGGATCCAGCTGAGGGGTGAGCTGGGTCTCTGAGCTGGAAATGGAAGTGTTAGCTTTAGGATTGAAAAATCTCAGAAGAATCTAGATTGGATGTGGAAGCTAAGGAACGTGCATAGACCTCGAAAGAAAGGGTCGAGGCTGCAAAGCCGACCACCTTGCCTGGAATTGCTCCTCTGAACAGAGCTGGGGAGGGAAGGAGGAAGTGACCAGCCTTCTCTCCAGTCCCCGAGGATGGCCTAGCCCCTGTGGATCTCCCTGTCTGTTAGAGACGCATATTGAGCATGTACAGGTGACATCCTGTGGCTTCTGCAATTTACTGAAAGCAGCAGGGAAGGGCAGGCCACATATCAAGCCAAAAGGACTGAACACCAGAGGCCTGCTATGACTGTTACAAAAAGTTTAAAGAAAAACCACTGTGGCCACTGGTGTCAGAGCTTCATCCCAGCAATGGGACAGCTGATGGGGAGGGAGGAGAGAAGCAACTTATGTGGTGAGTGCAGTCATGAACAATAGCTCAGCAGGTGGGCTGCACATGCATGTCTGGCCATATTTAACCTGAGGACCAAAGTTGTTTGTGCCTCAAACAACCTTTATTTACAAAACCAGGCATTCGCTGGGTCTTGGGTCTTGGTGTGCAGCCCCCAGTGTGAGTCTTCTGCCCCCCGCTCTGGGTTTCCACTGCCCTACCGTTTGGGCCTGGCTAATCCCTACCACTTTCTGAGCTCTTAGAGTTTCTCCCTAGGGGCAGCCCCAAAATCCTGGCATCTCCCTCAGGAGTCACTCCAGGTCTGTGTCCCCCTCAGCTGGTGGCTGTCACCTAGGACTGGAAACCCAACCACCCAAGGAAGAAGAAAACCTTGCTAGACCTCGCCCGAAGTGTCACGCTCTTTAAAAACGGCTGCGTTCTCACAAAACCAAAGACACCAGGAGCTATTTAGGTCACCTTGTGCTGTGTACAAAGTCAAAAAAATATGTCACTGCCACGGCTCAGGAAGTCTCCCCATAGGTCAACGGAGAACTCAGCCTAATCTGCTCTTTTGTTTTGTTTTTAATGACTTTTTCTGATTATAAAAATAATACCTGGCTATTGCTCAAAATAGGAAAATTCAAAAAAGTATAAAGAAGAAAATTAAAATCACCCATAATCCTACCAGTAAATATGAATATATGTGTAGGGAAAGAACGAGGTGAAACATTGTTAGCATATTGTTCTATTTCCTTTATTCTTTTCTATGTATAAATTTACATATATTTTGGACAAATTTGAGATTGTGCTGTATCAGTATTTCTGCCTGGCTTTTCTCGTTAAATTGTGAGAATATTCTCATAACATTATTGCAGTAGCTTCCAAGTGCCTCACCTCTGCAGCCTGTTCTCAGCACCGTGGCTGGGGGATCCTATCATGTCCCTGTGCTGCTGTAGAGCACCCCCCCACCCCCCCATCTCACTCAGGGAGAGTCAGGACCTCCGAGGGGCCCAGAAGCTGCAGTGCCAGTTAACCCCACCACCCCCACCTCATTTCCACCCACGTGTTTGCTCCAGCCACTCTGGCCTCCTTGTTCTTCCTCAGACACTCCAGCCAGCCACTGCCACAGGGCTTTTGCATGTGCTGTTCACACCTGCCCATCACCCGCCCTCCCCCGATGCAGTGGGGCCACGTCCCTCCCACATCTCCTCAAGGTCTTGGCTCACAGGTCACTATCCCTGTGAAGCCTTTCTGGGTTCCCTGTTTAACCTGCAGCCCCTCAGCATATCGTCCTCTCATACTTTTTCCTCTATGTATTTCTTACCATTCGACGTCCTCTGTGTAATGAAGTACTCACTTATTCCTTGTCTGGGTATCTGTGAGAGAGTGGGGGTTTTTCTGTATTTATTTCGCAGTGCCAGGCAGAGCCCCTGGCCTGCAGTAGGTACCCAGTTCCACCTTCTCCTTTCAAAGCACCAGCCCCAGATGGTTGGGGGATCTCGGTGCCCTGGCCCATCCATCCACACATGGCCCTTTCTGACTCATTCCACTGCTGCCACGCTGGCCCAAATTCCCAACCACCCCCAGGCTCCCCATGCCAATTCCAGTGACTCCTTTATCCCTATTCAGGAGTCAACAGAGGCTTTGTGTCCATCCTGCCTCCTGTTCAGCCCTCACAACCTGAGCCCCTTTAGACAACTCTAGACCCCCGTGCACACACATGTGCACACACACGTGCCATCCTACTCCTGCCCACGCCTCTCCACGGCCTTGAAATACTTAGGGCACTTATGTCACTTTTGGTTGAAATACTTTGTGACTTTCTATGGTTATGTCCTATCTGTAACGATAGAAACTGAGTTGTCTTCCCCCTTCAGCCCAGCCTTTCTCTAGTAGCGTTTCCTTCCATTTTTCATTGATGAGTTAGTTGCAGCATGCCACATTCTTAAGTTCCTCTGTCACCATGGAACACATCCTTAAGAAAAGTTCTTGCTGTGAAAAAGCTCCTCCTGCCACAGATTGCCTGGCAGAGCACACAACCACTAGGCAGCAGGTACCTAGTGAGTGCTGAGTGAGGCTCAGACTCATGCAGGCTCCATCACCCTCCCCAGCCAGGCCCCCGCAAAATTGCTCTCAGCTGCTGACCCTGTGTGTAAAGTTCGATGTGACTTACAGCTCTGTAGAGGGGTGAGAAGTGCTGAGCACGGTGTTTAGAACATACTCAACAGACAGACACATGCAAATACTCACCGCAGTCATTCAGACACCTATGCATGGAATAGGTGTTTATCGAACATTTGAAGCATCTGTGAAATGAGACCCCTGCAAGAGGATGAAGTCCTCAGAACTCCAAATATCAACTGTGACATCTTGATCTGATCGCTTAGGCTTTGTTAATTTCAGGTTGCTTTGGGATGCCAAAGAGAGACTGGAGGAGAGAAGGGGCTACAGAGACATGGGGAGGGAAGGAGGAAATGCTTGCCAGCTGGAGGCTCTCTGGGTAATAGAGATTAGTGGTGAGGAGGTAGCAGGTGAGAACTTCAGGGCTGCAGTATGCAGCCACCCGTGATAGTCTGGCTGGTGTCCTATATACCGCAGCCCAACGCACCCTCCCTCCAGCTACACCAGGAGCCCACTGCATGCAGCATCGTAGGCTAAAGGCCACACAGGCCAGGGTAAGCTCAGGTGCCACTCACCAACCTTGGGAGCTGGTTTCCTGTCCCAGAGAAGCTGCACATAGAACACAGGTGTGCGCACCTGCAGACACACAGACATCTGGTCCCAGCCCCAGGTGCCTGCAGGGAAGAGTCAGCTGTGAGGGCCCCTCCTGGTCCTCAGCAAGAGGGGCAGGCTTGGACCAGGCTCCCTCCTTATACATCAGGTTCACACCGTGTGCAAATAGGAAGAAGAGGGCCTTTTATTTCTAGTGGGGGAAATGCCTCTCATCTTCCCTGGGTGCCGACGGCTTTCAGTCTTTGTGGATGTGACCCACAGTGACAGTGCATTTGACATCTTGACCGAGGGCATACCACGTGAGTGTGTGAACCTAGAGAAATGGTCTGTGAAGCTACTTCCATACCACATGGACACATGCCAATATTTATTCTATTCCGTTTCTTAAAAAGGCTGGTCAGGACCCAATCAATGGATCGTTTGAAAACCACTGCTGTAAGCCAGAGATCTCCATGGTGGGGTGCATGCCACTCTGCACAGAAAACAAGATCTTCTGTTCAAACTCATTGAAATTTTTAACTTGTTAGTTTTAATTTCTATTTTGTGTGTGCTTATTTTATATATTTTTGGTAATCAAATACATTTAAATATAGATTTGTTCCACTAGATAAATATACCAAAAGATACACATTACATACATATAATGTAAATGATCATTGATACATTAGAATGTGCAGAAATGCTTCCCTGTTGGGGGTGCACTTTCAGAGAACAGGTTAGAGCCCCCCTGCCTGGGCTGTGGCTGGGCCCGGCCTGGGAGCCCATTGGGTGGAGCGGCCACCTGCCATCTACTGAATTTGTGCCAGCCACACCTCTTGCTCCCCTCATTCCTTCTCACCCAGCTAAGATCTGTGACTTCTAAGCAAGAAGGACCCTGGGAAATGAATCACTTTGGTCCTCAGGATTAAAATGACCAGAAATGCATGTGCAGCACTCACCCCACTGGAGGGACTCGTCCAGGATATTAATGTCTACAGGAGGCTGTGCAGGTCCCCACCTGCTGCTGGGGGTCTGTGATCTCCCCACTGTCCCAACAGAGAGACTTTCCTTGGGGCAGTTCTTGGAGAAAGTGGAGAATAAATAGTGCCCTTCACACACTTATTTGCCCAGAAACCACCAGTTTTGTCTCCTTTTAAGTTCATCTTAAGGTAAAATTGTCATAGGTCCTTATCGCAGTCTGAAAACTTCTAATCAGTGATCCCTCTGCTCACGGGACACCCCTGCTGAGGGGCTAATTAGGCTGTCCTGCTGCTCCTGGGCCTTTTATGGGCCTTCACACGTTCCTACCAAATGAGTGAAGTTTTCTGTGTTCTTATTTTAGTCCTGGAATCTTCCTCTGGCAGGCCTTAATACTCAAATGACAGTGTGATTCCTAGTCCAGGAAGGATGCGTCACCCAGTGTCAAGAGGTTAAACTCGACTCATGTGGAGCCTCATTTCCCCGTGGGGAGTAGGGTGGGATCCAGGAAGGAAGAAAGGGGGATATAACTATGACAGAGGCACAAGGTGGGGTGTAGTGGGTGTTTCTCGTTGTGCTGGAGAGACCCATGGAGTCTCGGATGAGGAAGGAGGTACTATTAGCTGCAGGGCAGCTGAATATTCTTTGGCAGACCCTGATTTTGAGGGCTTGCTTTGGGGGCCCCACAGGGGTGTTCCCTTCCTGGGATCCCCACCATGAGGTGAGCCTGGCCCAGGGTGTGCAGATTCACGTGCCATATTGAAGGGCACTGGCAGAGGGTGGCCCCCAAATTCTCTGGAAGGTCTCAGCATGAATGCCACTGTGGGCTGTGTGACAGCTGGCACCCGGAGGTAGACAAGGTGGATGGGTGCCACCTGCCTCTTCTGGGACCACCCTGCACCTGACAGGGACAGGGCTTTGTCCATTCCATGATAAGAGTGGGCTGAAATGAAAAACATTCGCTCCAACTCCCTCCTCAGATTTTTAGAAATCGTCTCTTCCAAAAGCCTTGCCTGTACTCAGGCTTTACATGCAAAATTAGGCAGCCATTTGTGCAGTGCAGGTCAGTACCTGTGTTTTGAACTTCAGTTATATGAATAGTCATCTCAGCTTGCCGGCCCGTTGGGCAGCCTGACAGCAGCCTGGCTAGTGTGCTTCAGCTATCACAGGACGGGGACCAGGGTAGAATGCAAACACCAAGAGGACAGGATGGAAAAGGACATCTGCCGTGTGCTAGAGGCATGCGGGTCACCCACGGGCTTGGGGCCACACTCTGGTGGGGCAGGCAGCCTCACACAGGTCTCCAGCACACTCCTGCGGTGCTCTGGTGTTGCCTAGCCTCTGTTAAACTGTAATTCCAGGGAGGGATCTCCTCCAGGGTAGACACCTCTCCCATAGCAGGTATATGACCATGGCTTGTGACCGGGCGGGGAGCATGAGTCCACAGTGGTGGCACCAGCGTTTTACAGATGCCTAGGGTTCGATGTCCCCAGTAAATAAGAGTTTGGCATTGTCCACAGCCTCTGAGGCCACTAAATCTGTGAATAAAGGGAAGGAAACAGATCGGCCTCCCACCATTTGTAACTGTAGCTGGCGTCTGTCCCATATGAGAATTTGCCTAACCACTTTTCATCTCATCTTTAACCTCCCAAAAAAAGGTCTGATTTTTTTTAAAAATTGAAACAGGGTCTTGCTCTGTCACCCAGGCTGAAGTATAGTGGCATAACCTCTCAGGCTCAAGTGATCCTCCCACCTCAGACTCCTGAGTAGCCAGGACCACAGGCGCACACCACCACGCCCAGCTAATTTTTGTTTATATTTTATAGAGACAGGGCCTGTTTAGTTGCCCAGGCTGGTCTTGAACTCCTGGACTCAAGCAACCTATCCGTCTTGGCCTCCCAAAGTGCTGAGATGAACCACAAACATGAACTGCTGTGCTCAGCCCAAAAAGGCCTGATTTTTAAAGACCCACATTTGAATCTCTAAAATGACCCCAACCCATTCCAGTAGTCATGGGCATAGGTATACCTCAGTGAATATATTCATTATTTTACCTCAAGATATAGCAAGAGGGGAAGGGTCTTCCCATGTTCCACAGTGATGAGGGGATGGCAGCAGATTCAATGAGACATCTCAGAAAAGGGGCAAGCAGTGGCCATGGTGCTGCTCATTCACTGTGTGACTTGGAGCAATTCACTTAACCTCTCTGAGCCTCAGTTTCCTCATCTGTAAAATGGCCACATTGCTGTCACCTCAGATGGTTGATATGAGGGTCAGATGGGCGTGTGTGGGGATGAAGATAAAAGTCGGGTGTGCTAGGCCAGGGATAGTCACCAAATCCCTTGCTTCTTACTGGCTTAGTCACTGACCAAGAGTCCCCAGTTTGGGGAGCCTTTCTCCTTAAACGCTCTGGGAATGTTCCACATACAACCCTTCAGAATGAGGGGTGCCTATGAGGAGGGTGAACCAGTGGTAAAAGGAATCCTTCCCTCTCCATGCTTAGTCTCCTAAAGAATGACATGCTTTACATCCGGCAAGTGCTGATCGAAGCCCAGCCCAGCCCTCTTGCCTGCCCATCTCAGTGAGGGGAAGCTCCCGAGATGTCTCCCAACAAAAGCTTCTGGCCTTTCTTCGTCTGCTCCTGAGTTTGTGAAGCTCTAAGGAGTAAGAGGCCAACAACCAGCTGTGGTGGCCTCTGCCACACTCAGCAACGAGAGTGGGAGCTGCAGAGGAAGGCAAACACCCCACAGGAGTCTCTGGAACACGCGAGTCTGGTCCTTGGAGGGTTCCCTGGGAGGGTGCTGCTGTTGGGAAGCCGAGCTTGCAAGTAGTGTTCCAGAGCTTGCTACCACAGTGGGGTCTGCGAAGAGCAGCAGCGTCGTCTCTTGGGAGCTCACAGAAATGCAGAAACTTGGCACCAGCCCACACCTGTTGAGCCGGAGTTGGCTCTGTGAAGGAGCCCTAGGTCGTTCAGTGCACACTGAAATAGAAACTCTTTTAGAGCAGGCCTTTGTGCAGAGCCCAGGACATGGTAGGTGCTCAGTCCGTTTTGTTTTCTGAATGGTACTTCCGTGAAGGCATGGGTCGCCTTCTTGTTAAACTGTGAGCACTTGCCCTCCTGCTTGCCCCCTCGGCTTCCTGGATTTCCACCAAGATACGGATTTAGGGGCCCGTTCCCTCCTTCAGATCACACTCCCAAGCCCTGTGTCTCGGTGCTGAGGTTGTTCTATCTCCACTCTGGGTCAGGGCAGGCCCCAAGGGGCATAGCTCCCTTGCACTATTTTTCTTGTGAAGCTGGGCACCTCCCACACCACTGCTCTTCCTTTCATGTTACAGCTGCTGTCCTCCCTCGTGACTGGCTTGCCAATCCTTAAAAAAGAAATCCCCCTGGCATTCAGTTTAAAGTCTCATCAATCAGACCCAGGGATTTGGGGTAACTGTACTCTGGCACTGTCCTGGACCCAGCGCTGAAACCTCCTGGCTGGTCGCACTTCCCCATTAGAGACAGGAGACTCGTGGCTCCAGGAGCTACGGGGAGAGAGCCTTCTCTATTCAACCCAGCCCCACCCTTGGACGCAGCCACAAGGCTATGACGAGCTCTAAACCGAGAGCCCATACATAGAACTGTTTAAAGGATGGATGGAAGAAACTCTTCAGTTCTTCTTACCTTTCTAGACAATCCTGTGGTTGGAAAGAGGTTGTGGAAGAAAATCACATCTAACCTAAGAAATCTGGGGAGACAAAGCATTGGGAGGGGCTTAACTGAGCCAGGAGGCAGCCACTCAAGGTCACAGAGGCCACAGAGTGATGAGCGAGGTCCCCTATGGGGTGGTGAGCCCTGGCCCAACCTTTATTGTCCCATGGACAAGACTGCACTGCCCGCTTGAGGTAATTCCCCACCCCATCCAGTTCCATGTTCCCAGGAGCATCGGGCTACGGGGTGGCCCCTGCAGAGGGACCCCAGAACAGGGCAGACCCTGGGATGGGCACACACCTCCCGAGGTACCAGGAGCAGTCCTCATAATGAATAAAGTCACCAAGACATTTAAAATATTGATGCTATCATTTTGTTTTCATTTTGTGTGGAAGTTGAAAATGTGTTCTCTTTGCATTAAAAAAAATGGGAAAAGTGTAATTATTGGGTGCATTGGTTGTGTGTGTGCACATCTATATAGGAGGGGGACATCCACCTGATAAACAAACAAGGTGACCCCACACGCCGATGGAGCCTCTGGTGTCCTTTTCTTTCTAGATGGCCCCTCGATGGGAAGGGGTGCATCCTCAGGCTGAATCCACATGGGAGGCCAGAGCCATCTGGTTTCTCTACAGCATGGAAGCCTGTGCGTGAGACAAGTCTGCACTGAACATGGGCGCACAAGGACGTGTGCAGCCAGTGAGGGGCCTTCTGATTGGGATGGCACCAGTGCCAGATCCAGGCCCCGCTTTGTGATGTGACTAATTGGAGCTTGATGGGAAGACAATGACAACTTCCCCAGATGATGAGCTTTGCCCCAGGATCAAGTCACAGATCTGTAACAGTACCTCGGACTCTGCAGGCCGAAGTGTGCACTACTTGCACTCCTGTGTGAGTCTGGCAAGCCCAGTCCCCAGCAGTGGGTGGAAAATGACCCCTCAGTCTCAGGCGTGTAGAGATGCATCTGCATGTTGAGGCCCTCTGGGATAGTCCACTCTCGGCTTTCGGAATGAAGACTGCACAAGGCAAAGCCCCTTGATGCAGAAGCAGAGACGAGTCAACAGGATACAGCCTAACTGCTCCTCTTCCCAGGAGGCCCCTCGGCAGCAGCTTGCCTGCCTGGCTGGGGCAGGGATACTGGGGACGTGGAAGCTTTGGAAGAAGCATTGAGGACTTCCGTCTTAGAAGCAGGAGCTCTCACTTCTCCTGCTGTCTCTTGAAGCTGCCTATCTTGGTGGAAGCTTTTTGCCTTCACTTTCAGCACCTGCCTTGGGCTGGGGTTGCTAAGCCATGAGGGATGCATGCTGCCTCTCCACCCTCACTCTCCACCGTGAAGGGGGCGCAGTGAAGCCAGTTGTGAGCAGCCTCTTGGGGGCATGTGCTGGTGGCTGCTCAGTGCTCAGTGACCCGTGGCACTGCTGAGGGGCCAGGCACCATGCTCCTGGCTGCATGGCCCCTGATGGGAATAGGGAGCCTGGAAATCCATGCTGACATTTAGATCAGGGCCCCATCTCTTCTGGACTTGCGTACAACAACCTGTTGGTGCCTGGATTTCCTGATTTTGAAAATGGAGTTTTCAGTACCAACTCAACAGAGTCCCAGGGAGACTAAGTGAAACACTCCAGGCCTGTTCCTTTGGGGAGAAGGGAATCATTTGAGTCCAGCCTCCAGCATTATTGCTGCCTTGATTGCTGTGTAATGATGTCTCAAGTGCAGGTGCATGGCAGGTGTGTTTAGAAAGTGCTCCGATGCCAGTGGGTGAGATGAATGGAGGACCGCGCTCACTGTGCGCTGCTGCTCTGTCTTTCTCTAGACCCTGTGAAGCAGGCAGAGAACACTGGGGTCCAGGAAGTCGGTTCTCAGGTGTTTGGAGAGCCCGATGGAGGGCTGTGGGAGGGAACAGGCACTGGTTTGTTCTCTGAGTAGCACTTAGGAGGAAGCAAATGAATACGGCTATAAAATAGAGCAAAACAGCTGAGCCTGGTTGGAGGAAACATTTCAAAGGAAATAATCCTGGATTTATATCACACATGTTGGAGCCCAGAGTGAGGTTTTTCATAACCTCCCTCTGAAAGGCAGGTATTTGTAGTGGAAATGCTGACAGTCATGGGCCTGGGCTGAGTTGAAGGCAGCTGAAGGCAGCTGGAACCTGCAGCCACCCTGCTCCTGTGATCTGCTTGTCCTGCCCCTGTGATCTGCTTGTCCTGCCCAGAGCAGCCCTGTGATGGAGCAACCCTTTCTCATGCCACTTAAACTCAGCAGGGCTTCTGGGTTTTTTGGTTTTGTTTTTTTAACTCATCAAGGTGCTACCAGCTGTAAATGCTAGTTCTGTAGCTGAGTGAGACCTGGTGTTTCCCTTCACCGATTCACAGCATTGAAGGGAATCTCCTAGACTAGGCTGTGTCAGACTCGACTCCTGGTGGGTGTGGGCGACAGGCCCTTCCTGGCACCTGCTGGCCTCTCATGCAAGGGCTTAGCCTGTATCTTATATGCCAAGTGTACACCGCGGCTGCGGCTCTGCCCCCCCCTCCACCGGCTCGCTGCCATGGCCCGCATTTTCACAGTGACTCATATGGACCTTCACTTGCCTGCTGTGGTCTTCCCACTTTTATGGATTTCACTGACTCACTGCCTCTCTCCTCTTCCCTTCTGAGTCCTGTAAGTCCTTACCAATCACTGCTGAGTTCCGTTTTTCCCCTGAAGGCTTCGAACTGCCCCCCAGTGGCCTGCCTGCAGTTTCTGGAAAGACCTTCAGCCACTGGCCTAGGTGCCACTGTGGTGCCTTACAGCACAGAACCCAGTCATGCTGCTGCAGAGACCTTGTGGGCCCCAAACCCAAAACAGTACCCTGGCAGACAGAATGTGCCAGCTCTGTACATAGCCACCCCACCCTGCTCAGTTTCTGCTTGGTGAAGAGAAAACTCAAAGAGATGACTGCCGCTTAACTCCTGCCCCGAGCTCTGTGCTTCTCCAGAGAGGTCTGCCCAGAGGGCAGCTGGCATTTACTCAGTTTCTTCTGCTACTTCTGAAAAGGTGAGGGAGAAAGAGTGGAAGCTCACAGGCATTTACCCAGCCTAATGGCATTTGCTTAACCTAGCTTGTAGCAATCCTCCCATGCTGATTCTGGCATCATGTTTTCTTCCCAGCCATCTCTGTGTACACAGTAAAGAGTTCCCTCTGCTTTATTCTTTCAAATCACTGCCAGTTCCCCCTATAGGTATACACTTAGGCTGAGCCAAGTACAGCCTAAGAAGGAAGGGGCTCCACTGGGCACCTGAGTGGGAAACTTCCCCCAGGTATAGGGTCAGGAGACACTGTTACTCACAGATGGTGAATTGACCTAACCCCTGCCCCACCAGAGCCCGCAACAGCCCAGGGAGCCTCTTCTCACAGCTGGTAATTCACAGACCTTGCTCCAGTGGGTGTGCCCAGGCTACCCCTCCCAGCCCCTCCAGGCAATGCTACAGCCCTGAGAAGAAGGATGTGGCTTAGCCGTCCAGGAGGGTTTATTCCCTGGCTGCTCATGGATTTGAACCTTCATGCCACCTTTCCTGATAAGCACCACCCAGCATCAGACTTCCATCAAACTCTTCCCTGAAAAAAATAGCTGCTATTTTGTAGAACAGGCGGGAGATGTGGGAAAGAGTCGTGTCCTGAGACCTCGCTGAATCACTCAAGATGACAGATTATTGACACCTCCTGGGACACACTCAGGCCAGCTTCTGGGGCTTGACAGCCTGAGTGGAGGCAGTTACTGAAAAGAGCTTCCATGGTTCATGCTGACCAGAGCAGACTCCCCTGCCACGGCCAGTCACCAAGCATTAGAAAGTGCATTCCGGTCACACGCCTCGAAATCTCCTCCGGAGACCCACAGTGCTCGAGGCAGGCCGGGAACCTGCTGTCGTGGAGCCTGCAGGGCCAGCCCACATCTTCTAATGCGGGACTTCCTTTCCCTCTTGCCTCTAGTCCCTCACTGTCTGCAGAGCTGCACCTTGCTCCCCAGAAATGGGCAGCAGTTGAAAGATTGGGGTGACAAAGTAGTGGCCCTCGGAAAATTCTCTCCTCTCTATGGGCGTCCACTCTCCATCATGGCTCCTGGGGTTTTTGAGCTGCCCAGAAAGCTTTTCAATAAAGCCTATGCTGCCCACCAGCCTCTGCTGTGTTTTTCCTGCAGTCTGACCGATTTGAGCACATTGCCAGTTTGTGAATGGGAATGCGGCCTGGAGAGTGCAGAAGGCTGGTGTGCCATGTGACCATGATTTCATGAAGCCTCCCCTCTCCCCTTTCTCACTCAGCTCAACGACTCTGCCAAGCAGCTCATTGAGATGGACAAGCCATGCCCAGCTGCTGCATCTGGCTGCAATGCCTCCCTGCCCTCTGACTCCGGTGCTGTGGCCAGCATGGCTCCAAGTCCCACTTTAAGCAGTGCAGGGGCGGTCAGTGCCTTTCAGCGGCGTGTGGATGGCAAGAAGAACACCAAGAAACGCCACTCCTTCACCGCGCTTAGTGTGACGCACAGATCCTCCCAGGCTGCCAGCCACAGGCATTCCATGGAAATTAGCGCTCCGGTGTTGATCAGCTCCAGCGATCCGCGAGCCGCGGCCAGGATTGGAGATGTTGCTCATCTGTCATGCACTGCTCCCACCCAGGTAACATCCCGCGGGCCAGGGCAGGGGTCCCTGGGTTCTCTGGGTTCTATCCTCAGCTCCGTGTTCAGCAGCCCCTGTTCCTCAACTAGCATGGAGGCCACCCCAGAACTGCCTTTTGGGGTTGAGCGGGGTTTGCCCCTTGCTGCCTGGCATTGGGGACCTCCCTGATGCATGGAGAGTGGTGAGCGTACCCTTCCTGGTTCAGAGGATGGCCTAGTGGTGTGTGAGCTGGTTCTCAGTGGTCCAGGGAATGTATGAGTAACACTCGCCCACCTTGTGAGAAGGTTCTTCCCATTTCAGTTGTCTTTTGGATGTCTGATTATGTCCTGGAAGAGTCTTGACTTAGTGCTAGCACATTTTTAGCATCTCTGCAATTTTGCTATTTCCCTTTCAGGAGAAAGAAAGAGCCAGAGCTCAGAACCAGAATAAACTGCATTGTTGAGTACTTTTGTTACTATTGTTTCTGCAGATACCTTCTATTTCTAGACTCCATTTCCGCTAGTTTCTTTGTAAATTGAAGTAACCAAAGCAAAGTATTTAAAGGCTGGGCACAGTGACTCATGCCTATAATCCCGGTGCTTTGGGAGGCCAAGGCAGGAGGACTGCTTGAGGCCAAGAGTTCAAGACCAGCTTGGGCAAGACCCCATCTCTACAAGCAACCAATCAGTCAATCAATAATTTAAAAATTTTAAAATAACCAATATTTAGTAAGTAATTGTCTGTAGCTCTGACAAGACCCCTCACAGTGGCATGCACAGGGCAAGAGTTAAGCAAGTTTCCCTTACATGAATGCAGAGGCGCAGCAGGAGGTGGAAGGGGCTCTCTGAGTGCCGGCATGGCGGGTCTCCACACTTCACATTCCCTCAAGTCCTTCTGGCTGCCCTGAACATGCCTCAGAGCAAGGGCACTGGTCTGTGGGGAAACCAGGGGCAGACACCAGAAAGCAACTGGCTGGGAAGAACTCTCTTGTTCAAAGTCACAATGAACTCAGACAACTTTACACAGAGAATTGTCTTAAAAATTGCTGAGCTTCTGGAGAAAGGCCATTTGATCTAGATGTGTCACCATATCAGCCTAGAAATGCCCCCGACACACACATACATGCATAAACTACATGTACACTTGAGCACATGCAAACCCACCTGTGTATACTCCCATGCACATGTGCACTCACGCATACACATGGCACACACATATACCTGCACACCCACATGCACTAACATACATACACTGCCGTCTACATGCACACCTACACATATACACATACACACACATATGCATACACATATATACCTGTGCATACATGTGCACTTACATGCACCCCTCCATGCACACCCACACATATACATGTGCACATACATGCATATGTGTGCATTTACACACCCCTCCAGGTGCACACCTGCACATATACATGCACATGCAAATATGTATACACATATACACCTGTGCACACATGCACACACATGAATTTATGCATCCCTTCCACATACACACTTGCACACACATGTGCGCACACACACACACAAATGCTAGCTCTCATCGGCAGCTGAGGCTGAGGTCTGGAATTGGTGCTATAGTGTCTGGAGCTGTAACCATGGCAGTCATCTGCCCCTATGGTTACCCTGCTGCCGGAAAGCTCCCATAGCCTGTGCCTGGGAGCCATATTCCCCCAAAGAACAGTCATTGGGGCCGCTGCTGCCTTTTCTGTAAGGGGAAAAGTGCAATCTTGGTCCCAACCCTAACTCCACCCTTGACCTTGGGCTAAAGTCTTCTTGGGCACCTCCTATTTGTAAGTTCCTGGAAGAGGCATGGTGACTCAGTGGTGGGCCAGCATGGCTGTGCTCCCCACGTGTGTGTGCATCTCAGGGGTAAAGTCACAAGCAGTGGCTCTTGGAATGGTCTTGCTTGTTCTTTGCTCAAACATTCTAGACAGAGGGCACAGTTGTCATGGTGGTATTAGGACTCAGGAAAGCTCACCCCGTTTGTCATCGATACAAGATGTGATAACTCTGGCCCAGAGCTGGGGTCCCTACTTGGCAACCTGAGTAGCCTCTGGTGATATGAACAGTTGAAAGTTGTGTTCTGAAACAAATTTGGCTCAAAGGGAAGTTGTAGCAGGTTTGAGGGGTGCCCCTTAGAAGGGGAATGAGGAGCAGTGGCCTGGCCCTTGTGTACCACTGGGTAGGTCTTTTGTCTCTTTCCTCCTGGAAGAGCAAAGGCCACTCTCACTGCAGTCAGGGATCCCCATCAACCAGAGGGAGGGGCCTTCTTCCTGATCACCAGCCAGAGGTGGCCCTGGAACCACCAGGCCAGTGCCCACCCTCACAAGTGTCCGGCCTCTGTGTCCATTAATTTGTGGGTAATATGTCCAAAGCTGCCCTTAATGTTCCCTGGAGTTCTGAAAAAGGAGCCCAGCAGGGCCCATGGACCTTGCAAAGCTGCTGCTGCATCCCAAGAAGGCCAGGAGCATCTTCTCCACCACTTTCCCGCAGGCCCCTGAGATGTGGGCTCAGCACACGCAGGTACAGGATCTGGTTTTCTCTCCTTCCTCACCTGCACCAGCCCCTCCTGTTGCCATGGAGTCTGTGTTAAAACAAACAGAGGGAACCCTTCTAAGCCCACTGCAGTCTGATGTCTACTGGGGCAGGAAGGGAACAGATATTTCTATTAATTTGTGTACTACGTGGCTCCACAGGGACTGGAATTAGGGATTGGTGGGACTGGAATCCTAGGATCCATTTTCAAGCAGTTCAACTTGAAGAGAAAGTCACAGCCAGGATATCAACTTTAGTTTGGGTTGCCTCAAAGGACAAGAGGTCAAATAAAGCAGTTGCTGCCTGTCTCCCTGTTCTGATGTAATCGAGCTGCCAGGAGACAGAAGGGGCACCTGGTGCAGGTGTGAGCTGTGCGTGCTGCCCCTGCGGGCTCCAGTGTGCTGCTGTGGTCTGGATGTGCCCAGAGACCAAGCCTTCCTGGTCTGCCTCTGCTCTGCACTGCCTTTCGGGTTCCTACCACCTTGCTGGCCGTGTGCGTCTGAGTGGGAAGTGCCTGACCCGAGGACTGGCCCATAGCAGCCAAGGCAAGCCAGACTCAGTGCTGGCCACAGTGCTGCAGGGATACTCTTCCCCACCATGTTGGCCATGCCCGGGGAGAGGGAGCCCAGGCCCAGGATTCTGTGGTTAGTTGGTGGCACTTCAGCTTTGATCATCGGCCTGGAGAAGTTCAGCATTGCCGTGTGCATGCACTCATCACAAACGGAGGCAGTGCCATCGTGGGAAATGCGGAGTGGGCTGAGCAGGAAGGCCTGCAGCCCCTGGCTCCTTGGTGCCCATAGCATGGTGCAGTGCTGGTCCCAGCAAGGGCCACTGTAGCAGCCAGTCCCCTGCTCCCACAGTCCCCTGGGGACCCAGCGTTTCCATTCAGGCTACAATAAAGAACATCTTAACTGACCAGATGGGGACTGAGGCTGTAGGGGAAGACAGGCTGGTGAAATGGATGAGGCTGGTCATCTGGACCAGGACTTCTGGGCCATAAGGAACAAAGGATTACAGATTGTGGGGTATGTGTCCCAGTACATTTGCTTTTGAGGTGAGCCTGGTATGGTCCCTGGCAGTTAATGAATCCTCATTGAACATTTCACTGGTTTCTGTAGAAAGGTGCAAACAGAAGGCATCTGCTCTGGAAAAGTAGCTGGCTAGAGTGGAGACAGGCCACTTCTCTGGACACAGTGCTGTCCAATGCATTGACTGCAATTGATCCACAGTCAGGGAGGTGGGTGGGATGTGGATGACGAATCCCCTCTGCTGGCTGAATTAAGGGGCTCTCCCTGTAATAGACTGGGTTTTGCTCTTTCTCTGGTGTTGTCTTAAAATAGAAAGGAAGCATGGGGCTGTGGGTTCTACGGAAATGAGTCTGAAGCACAGAAGATACTTCCCTGCTTCTCAGAGGGCACAGCCTGAGAGCCCTGTGCCAGCTGAGGCTGGCCTCCTCCCTGTGGCCGTCAGGGGCTGCATCTGTGGTTTGCCTGTCCCGTCTCTCCTTCGGCTTCCTCTGCTGTTCCGCTTCCTCTGTCCTGGCCTACATCACTTCTCAGCTTCCCTGGCTGCGCGGTCCACCTCGCCACATGGGGAGCCAGTTGTTCATTATTTCCTCTTCAGAGACGAGGAAACCGAGGCCCCTGCAGTGGTGGTGATATCTCAGGGCTGTGCTTCCATGCCAGCCCTTGCTGCCCTTCCAGGGCCCAGCTCTAGCTGTCAGGAGTGCTGTCAGGACACAGATATCACTTAACTTTCCAGTTTGCTCTGTAAAATGCACAGGGCTGACCTCAGGCCAAAGCAGACACGCAAGAGAATGCCAGCAGGTCCCTGCGGTGCTCCTTAAAGTGCCCTGCTTTGCTTTGCTTTTAGGCTGAGGCCAGGCTTCGTGCAGCACAGGACAGGGCGCTGGGGTGGAGGTGCAGGCTCCCTCTCTCTAGCTGTGTCACGTCAGGAGAGTTGCTGAACCTCTTGGAGCCCTGCTGTTAAGAGCCAGTCCCCAGAGGTAGACAGCCAGAGTGAGCACTCATCCTTGTCCCTGCAACCTTGGGAAAGCTGCCTGACCTCTTCCAGAGACTCTGCTTCCTGTCTATGAAATGGAGCCCAGCTGTGGCTCCGCTCATGGTTGCTGTAAGGGTGGAGTGAGCGGTGCAGGCCGCCCTCCTTGGTAGGTGTGCCTTGAGTGTTGGCTGTGGTGGCTCTTCCTGCTGCTCGGGTAATCATGGAATGAATTGCCAGCCCAGGACGCCAGGCTCCCGGCACATCTCTAGTTACTGCTCTCTGCTCCAAGAGCCCATCTTTGGCTTGGTGCTGTGCTGGGTCCTGGAGGCTTTTGAAAGCTGGTGGTGGGGAAGGAGTGGGTATGGCCAACACCAATGCTGGATGGGAAGGAGGGGAAGAAGTGAAGGAAGGAGAAGAAAAGTGTCAGAGACCCTGTTACCCACACAGCCTGAAATACCCACTGTCCAGCTCTTTGCAGGAAAGGGCTTTAAGTTGAGGCTTTGATGATGAGGATGCTGAAAAGGCAGAGCTCTGATAAGAAACAGAAGAGAGCTCGAGGCCTGGCCAGGAGGGAGGTGCAGAGTCAGAACAGGCTGACCCTGGGCTCCAAGTAGTCATGTGGGAACTGCTACAGGCTGGAGACTGGGAATCTCAGCGGCCACTCTGCAGGAGCAGGGACAGGGACAGGAGACAGAAGGTTGGGGGAGTGGGGCCTAAATGGAAGCTTTCTGCCTAGAAGGGCAGAAAGGGGGGAAGGTTCATTTTCTCATCATAGATACCTAGAGCAGGGGCAGCAAACCCTCTAAAGGAAACAGCCAGATAATTAATAATCTAGACTTTGCAGCTGGGCCTAGGCCTGCCACTAGTCAAGTTGGCCAAGGAGCTGCTGGGACTGACCCCTGGGCCCCTCCCGGCGGCTGCCACAGCGACACAGGGCCTGTGCAGGTGTGGTGCAGCCCAGGCTGGCGGCCAAGCAGAGCTGACCCTTCTCCCACTGCATGCCCCCTCAGCACCTCTGCGGAAGGTCCAGTCTCATTCTCATTGACCTGCTGCTTCCTCGTTCCCCTGGATGTTCTTGACTCTCTGCAGTCTGATGCTGCCCATCACCCCTGCTGCTGAAACTGACCCAGCCACCGTTGCCAATGCCCTGTCCAGCGTCTTCCTCCTTCATCTGCCTTCTCGGCCTCTTGGCAGCACCCGACACTGTTGGCAGCACCCCTTCCTGAGCCCGTCCCCTTTGATCTGTGACGCTTCTCTCCAATGGAGTCCTGTCCCAGCCCCTCCCACCGGACCCTCTTTCTAGCCCCTACATCTATACAAATGCCAATGCCCTGCCTTCTCTTCCCATCCTGGGCACACTCACCCATGGGGACTCGCCCTCTCCTGAACCCCAGCCAATGTGCCTATAATCTGCCTGCCGGCAGCTCTCCCAAACTACAGATTCTCTTCTCCAACTACCTACTGGCTTCCTGGAGAGACGCCTCGACTTCAGCGTGTGCCAGGAACGACCGTGACGCCCCTCTTTCCGCAATCCTGCTTCCCCTTCTGTATTCCATCTGTTCCTCAAGGAGTTACCACTGTCCTTAGGTGCCCTGAGCTAACACCCTGCGTCTTCCCCAGTCCTGACTCCCTGCCCCTGAGTTCCTTGGAAGGTTCTGCGGAGCCTTCAGACTGGCCGTTGGTTGCTTGTCCAGCTTCTGGCAGCACTGTCCACTCCCATGTGCCTGTGCAGATCTGCTGCCTGCGCCCCATGCTGCTGTAGCCCTGGCCCATAATCTCTTCCTACCTTACCCTTTTGCTGACCCCAGCATAGCATTCTACCTGCCAGGCAACACGCAGACACATGCCTGTGCAGAAGGCTCCTGCTCACCCTTCCTGGCCATCTGACATGCTCACCTCCCTTCGGCAGCTTTCTGTGGCCCTGTCATCATTCCACCACCAAATCAATCCCCCTACTCTCTATTTGCCTGCACACTTCCTATGTGCCCATGATGGAACATTATTTGTGTGTATGGTCCTCCTGCCTTCCTCCCTGGGCTTCTGGGTCCTTGAAGGCAGGAGCTGGGTGCCACTGGCTCACAGGTGGGGCTCACACACACCAGCTTCCTTCTTGGGTGGGCCACGAGACAGCACCATCAGCACTGTTCACTGGGAAGTCTTGCATATAAAACAGCGTGGCACTTGAGAGGCTGTGTGGCCTTCCCCAACCCGCACAGGCCTGGCTACACATCGATGGCTGGGGAGAGCACACAGCTGTGGGGCTGTGACTGAAGGTGTCCAGGATATGTGGCTGGCTGAGCCTCAGATGGCCCATCCTGCTCATGTTTGCACCCCTAGGGATTCTTCCCCTGATACTGGGAGAGGCCAGAGGCTCAGCTGGTGCTTTGGGCGTAATGGAGTTATCACTCACATGTCAGCACTTTGCTGGGGGAGGGAAGATAATCAGAGGAGAGGAAAAGAGGCCATTCAGGCCAACTCCACTGTGACACATTTGCTTTTGAGGCTATTGGATCAAATTGGAAAATGATTGCTTACGTTTTAGAACAATTTCCTTTTAAATCAAGTATGAACTCAAGCAAGTGCCTGAGGATCCTCAATGGGCTGTCAGTTCTGGAGTGCATGGGCCTGTCACTGAGAGTGGCCACGTCACGTAATAAGGAGCCCACGCTCTTGGAGGCGCCAAGTACAGATGCTTGCTTCTCACGCACACTGTGAGGCAGAAGAGGGCCTAGCTCCACCATCCTTACCCAGGACACCAGCAAATGCCCACGGGCTGAGTCCAGCCACTGCCTGTTTTGGTAAATGAAAGCTTCACTGGAACAAGGCCACACATGCCCATTTGTATATCATCCGCAGCTGTTTTTAGGCCATAACGGAGATATGAAGGAGTTGTGACAGAGATCATAAGACCCACACATCCTGAAATGTTCATTACTGAGCCCATTACAGAAAATGCCTGCGGACTCCTGGTGTAGAATGTCTCCAGGACCATGGCAGGGGCAGAAATGAGGCAGCCAGTTCAGAGGCTTCCACATGGAAGCCTCTACTCACTCACATTTCAGTGGTTGAAGCCAGTCCTACAGCCCCGCCCTGTTGAGGGGGTGGTCACTTGGAGTCCAGCAGGGCCTTGAGGGGGAGAACCTTCCCCAGGCGCCACTTCCCTGCAGCCTGGCAAGTTTGCATTTCTGAGCACAGAAGTTGAGAAGCTTCAAAGGAAGAGCCGACAACTTTCTAAAGTAAGGCCAGTGTGACTCTGACAGTTGTGCTTGCACTGCTGTGTGGCACCCGCTAATACTGCCCATCAGTGTCCTGCCTCTGGGCAGGGACTCTTGTTGGCTCCAGAGCGTGGTTAGATGTAGGCTGACTCACCGACCAGCCAGGACCAGCACCTTCATCGGCCCTTGCCAGCTTTTCTACTCTGGAGAGCACCGTGGCTTACAAATTACTTCCAAATAAGCAACCCTTGACAATTAGGAAAATGCCCTTTAAAATCAATGGAAGGGGAAATGTTTGAAATTCAGCAGGGAGACCATCAAAAGAGAACGTTTCTCAAGTGTCTTCGTGTCTGAGAAGTAAATGAGGAGAGTTCCTTATGGAAGCTTCTGGGCATCTTTAAAATGCATCACCACCTGCTATCTCCCAAACAGCTCCCTATGTTGGCTGGGTCTTATCTCTGCCACAGACAGACAGACGGATGCTTCCAGCAGTAAGAAGTGCTGGGGAAAAGCTGAAGGAGCTGAAGCAGGACCTTGCTGCCCCAGGCCTGGTGGCCCCCAGACTTACTGCTTATAGGCTGTGCAGCCTCCAGCTCTGGCTCCAGCTCTCACCTGCAGAGCACGAGCTGCCTGCATAGCAGAGCACCTGGGCTTATTTTTAGCATTTTCAGAAAGTTAAGAATTTAATTACATGCCTTATAAAGAGGCAAAACAAAAAGTACCAAGTGAGCCTGGGATGAATTTAAAAAAAAAAATCTTATTGTGGAATCTTATACAAGAAAACTTTCTTCTATAAATCTGGAAATAGCTGTACCTCCGAGACTTACCACACCTGGCCTTTTAGTGGGGACAGTGGACACCATGGCTGCCTGTGACCTGGCATCCTGATGATTTTTGTCGATTGCAAAACTTGCCAATCACAGTGCAGGGTGCTGGCAGCGTTTCTCTTGCTGCTATGACAAGCTAGGAACCAGATCCACGCATTTCTGCTATGCCTCCAGGCCATCTTTGGGCAGAGTCAGGGAAGATCCTTGGGTCTCCTTGGCATTTGGAGAGCATCCGGGAGCTCTGGGTGGGCACTTTCTGGCTGGCAGCACAGGAGAACCACCCCCTTGTCCTGGCAGCTCCTGAGTTGAAGCCACATCCTGCAGGGATCCACAGAGGGTTTTTCATGAAAACCTGTAGTAGTCACCTGTAGGTCCCACGGGGCCCACCAGGAGACTAGCACACATAGTCCATGCCTCAGAGGGTGGAAAGGAGGAAGGGCCTTGCAGCACAGGTAAAGCAGGAAGAAACCAGGCCGCAGAGGTTGCTGTTTTCAGGGCTGTAATGCAAAGGCCTTTGATGGCCCTGGACAGGAGGACTATGAGGAGCTAAGAACTTCCCCACTCCGACCTGACTGCCTCGCCCTCCCTCTGCCAGAGCTCATCTGCTCTCCTGTTCCAGGCTAAGCTACCTACCTCCCAACAGGCATTATCTGGATGCAGTGTGGGGTTGGGGGGTGAGGAAAATGGGGTCTCACACGTCCTCACGCCCAGGCTGGGTTTGCTCTTAGGACCTCGTCCCCCCATTGCTGTCCCCTCAAGCAGCCCGTGAGCTTTGCTGTGGCAGAAGGTGCTTTCCCTCTATGTACAGGCAGTGCCTGGCATGCAGCCTACACAGGCACTCTCGGACAGAAAGACAGATAGATGGACACTGAATTCGAGTTAAACAAAAGGATTTTTCAAAGCCCACCCCTCCTGCAGCAACTGCCTACAAAGTAGGCACTTTCTGTTTGAAGGCAGAACAGAGGCACAGTTGGATGTAGACGAATGTTGTGCCTTTTGTGCAAAGCTGGACGGCGAAGCCTCTGGCCTGATGGGTGTGCACAGGGAGGAAGGTCCACGGCCCTGTCAGAGGTACCAGGCGAGCAACAGCTGTGAGGAAGGCAATGAGCGGAGGCCATCCACGGCTCTTGCTGGTGGAAGAAAGGCTCCAGGGCAAGACAGATTGGTTCTTAACTGAGGCTTGGGAAGCCCTAGGTAGGTGAGAAAAGGGTCCTGTAACTTCCTTAACATATCTCCCCTCTCTCGTTGGTGTTTTGAGATTTTCATTCCCCAAACTGGAGTCGTATTGTAGATGCTCTCCTCCTGTATTCCACTTTTTTGATCCATTCTCTTTAGTAATATTTTGGGGATTTCTTGTTAAGCTTTTGGTCACAGCTTTCACTTTTTGGTTCCAATTACTGGCCCAGTAAGACAAGGGCAGAAAGGGGAGGAGGCTTATCTTCTCATCCTAGATACCTAGAGCAGGAGCAGCAAACTTTCTAAAGGAAACAGCCAGATAGTAAATAATCTAGACTTTACAGCCAGGTGGTGTCTGCTGCAGTGACTTAGCTCCACCCTGCAGGGTCAGAGCAGCTGGAGACAGCAGTGAATGGTGAACGTGGCTGGCTGCCAATAAAACTTTATTCATGAAAGCAGAACACTGAGACAGGTCCAACCTGTAGATGAGAATTAAATATCCAGCAGTAAATTTGGAACTCCTGCTGGGGCAGGTAGCCTGTGGGCAGCAGTGGAGGGGAGTTTTGGCCTCCATCTTCAGTGGCAAGCAAGCAGTTCCCCTTACCAGCTGAGAGCAGTGGAAGTTATGTAGGCAGAAGGCATGGCCACTGCCTCTCCCAGGACAGACCGTGTCTGCCCCCTCTTCCCCGCTGCTGGGGCTCCCTGGCCTCTGCCCCCACTGAGAGGGAGATCAAGAGGCACGTGGATCCTCCGGCCACACAAAATTCTTGCTGTTCTTTGCAGAACCAAGCAGAAGAATCAGGTCATAAATGTTTTATTCTGGAGTTTTCTTTGGGAAGCAAGTTCATGAGGGTCTGATTTACACCCCGTGTAATGGAGTGGTAGTGAGTGATGAATAATGTATGCCTGTTTCACCACTCCTTGGGGTGATGATAGTGTTTTTTGGACTCATATTAAAAATTAAAATGAAGAGATGTTTCTTCTCGGGGTCTTTATCTGTTCCATAGTGTCAAAGAAGGAGACTCAGAGCCCCCGTACAGCCTACCAACCCCTAGACCCTCTTTTTTCCCTTTTAGTAATCCCAACAGGAAACTAATATGGCCTGGTTCCCAGCCACTGCTTAGGGGCCCCATTAAAATGCAGCGGAGGAGCCTCTAGTGTCTGGTTACAACCTGGCAGTTTAGAATCAGGGAACCGCAGCCACAGCACTGCAGCCAGAGCTGACACCAGGCTTCCAACTAGGGCAGGCTGGAATTTGATGAAGCACATCGCCATCACAAATGACAGCCCAATCCTTACTGACTAGCAGCTCCAGGGCAGTGAGTGTGCCATTCACCTGTGCAGCCTCTGTGATAGGGAGAGAGAAGCAGGAGCAGAGGAGCTTGCCTGGCTTCAGGGCTCTGCACAGTCAGGCTAAGTTCCAGCCCCGACCTTGGTGTGGAGGGCCCCCGCAGCCCCGAGCACCCAGGAGGCAGCATCAGTGCGCATACTGTCACTTTACTGTTTGCTCATGCTAAGTTCCATCAGACGAGGCCGTCCTCTCCTGCCTGTATCCCTGCCAGCTGACGCTGCACTACTGGGCTCAGGTGAAGTGCTCACAGGTTGTGTCGTTGAGCATCTGCCCAAGGGAGGGATTGCTGGAGTGTTCTGTAGGGTCAGTGAGTCAGAGAAATGGGCCACTGCATGGTTGGCCAGCTCCTTCTGAACATGTGTGTCCACTTGCCCAGGCTGAATCCTGGCAGGTATCCATTATGGAGTCATTAAAAAGACCATGGTGCAAACCTACTTTAAGATAGTCAAAGCCCTTTCCTGGGCATGGGCTACTGGGCATGGCTTCATGGCAGACAGGGCTGCACTTAGCTTTGAAGTCGGAGCAGAGATTTCCATTGGATGATCTTGGAGATAGGACGAACATCTGTCTGAGGGCTGTGTCCCCAATTATTTTTACTCAAAGGCACCTGGAGCTCCTTCTCTTTTCTTATTTTTATCACTGGCTGACTCCCTTACACCTGCCAAGTCTTTATTAATCCCTTAAGGCCTAGAATCATTTAAAATTAAGCCATTAAAAATCAAAGCAGCATCAGAGAGGTGGATTGTGGTTAGGAGGAAGCCAGGCCTGCATCCAGGGCCAAGCCGTATGGTTGGAGCTGGCGGCAAGGAGCCCTCAGGTCCCCAGTGTCACAGTCAGCAACTCTCAACCTCGTTACGAATACTTTGGGAGAGAGGAGCCATTGGTTGGAGGCTGAAAGCACATCTAGGCCGTGCTGCAGCTCAGGCTTTGCAGGATGCTGGCCATGTGGAAGCCGGTGCCTTTACAAAGGAGTTCCTGATCACAGTCATTTAAAGGAAAGGCTCCTTTCCCTGCAGTTAGTTCCTTCCAGGGTTAGCAGTGGCTGCTCATCTCTGCCCCTGTCAGCAGGCCCTGTGTTCTTGGGAGCCACATTCCGCACAGCTGGGTCTATGATCCACAGTAGCCCACTGCTAAGCCCATCAGTGGGAAGACCCCTGACCCCTGCCCACCTTGGCCACCAGCAGATTGCTGCTGATTTGTATCCATAGCAACAGTGACCAGATTGAGAGGACGGACTGACCCCGTCAGCATCAGGAAGCCACAACCAAAGTGCCACACACTTCTTTGTACTTTTAGTTTGTATATCCCTGAGGGCAGAGTCCAGCCTGGCGTTTGCTCCCAGCCTGGCATTGCCTCCTACACAGCATGAAGTCCCTTGGCACCCCTCACTCCGGGCACCACACCACACATCCATGCTAGGAGGGCCGGCCACACGGGAGCCACGCTCAGCCCAGTGTCAGTTGTAGACATTCTTCATCTTGACCTTTGGGGAAAAGCATTTCCATACATCTGACCCCTCTCTCTGCTGTTCTTCCCAGCTATAAGTAATAGCTGGCTGTCAAATCCCACATATTTGCTTGGAGCGTTTGCTGTATCAAGTGTCAGCTGAAGGCCAGGATTCCAGTGAAGCCGCCAGAGTGTCTCCCTCCTGCTGTCTTTAGGGATAGCTTATGTCAGGGTGGCCTAGGCCCCGGACCCCTGAATGGGCCGTGTGCCAGCTCCCACCATCCATGCCCCAGGTGCCTTGGCTGAGCCCTCCCACGCCTCCTGACACCCAGCCATGTGGGGTGCTTTACACTGGACTCACCAGGGGAGTCGGTGGATGCTGGCACAGATGGGATGGTGAGCCTTCGACCGCCGTGGTGCATGACGGGTGTGTTCCGCACAGTGTGTGCTCTCAGCCTCGCCTTCCACCTCTGCCCAGCACACAAGACACAGTCTCCTTGGTTTCCCCTGGCCAAACACATTGGCCCCTCCCATTGGAGTATGGCTTGAGCGGCTCCAGGACATTGGGAGGCAGAGATCTAAGTGCAGGGGCAAGCTCCAGGCAGGCTGCCTTCCCGGTGTGGCCCCACCGCGGCTCTGAACAGGACAGCAGGCATGGTAACAAGAGCACGACTGTGGGACTAGTGTGAGCCGGTCATCTTAGATGCCCACTGTGCCCCTGCTGCAGAGCACAGTGCCCGGTACCTGGGCACGTGGAACAGCCGGCCCAGCTCCAGCTGGTGCTGCAGGGTCACCCCTGCCCTTCGTCAGCTCCTAGCGTCCCCTGACAAAAGATGGCACATGGGGGCTCAAGGAAGACACAGGCTCACCATCAGCCAGACCCCAAGTACTAACTCCGTTGTTCTTCTCATATCACTGTGGAAATGTTTCAGGAACCCATTATCACTTGGTATTAAAGTGATGTAAAACTTTAATAGATTAAAAAATAATAAAATTGTCCCAAAAGGCAGCACCCCAAAGGAGCAAAGTTATGGTCTGTTATGTAAGTTTCCTGACTTTTTACCATGAAAATACATGCATCACTGACAGAAATTAGATAAGCCTTCATATGCCTGGCTCTCACTTCCATTTCCACTCTGCATACCCTACACAGCCCTACAGGCCTGTCAACAGCGAGGCGTTCTGTGTCCTCATCAGCCTGCCAACCCCACACCATGGGACATTTTAGCTTGCTTCAGGAGTGCAGGTTTTTCATAACATAAACAGTGCTGCTGTGAAGTCCTCACCTGTACCTCCATTCTGACTTGTTTATTATTATTATTATTATTATTATTATTATTATTTTGAGATGGAGTCTCACTCTGTTGCCCAGGCTGGAGTGCAGTGGCGTGATCTCGGCTCATTGCAACCTCTGCCTCCCGGGTTCAAGTGATTCTCCTGCCTCAGCCTCCTGAGTAACTGGGATTATAGGTGCCTGCTACCATGCCCTGTAAATTTTTGTATTTTTAGTAGAGATGAGATTTCACCATGTTGGCCAGGCTGGCTTCGAACTCCTGACCTCAAGTGAGCTGCCCAACTTGGCTTCCCAAAGTGCTGGGATTACAGGTATGAGCCATCGCTCCTGGTCTGTCTGATGATTTTAGGATTCATTCTTAGCAGAAAACTGCTGGGGCTACAGTCTGTCTCTGTCTCTTTCTCTCTCTCTCTCTCTCTCTCTCTCTCTTTCTCTCTCTCTCTCTCTGTGTGTGTGTGTGTGTTTCTGTCTGTCTCTCCCCCTCTAGAATGGAGAACAGCTTTTGCTACAAGCCCAAATCACCAGGACCTGGGCTGACTATGTAGAAATTTCTCTGGCCCCCACATTCCCCTCCCTTCTCTGTGCACTGGAGCAGCACCCCTGCCCCCACCAGCCCTCCACACAGCATAGGCATGTCATGAGGGCCTGCCCTGCAGGACCTGAGTTCACAGGCTTCTCTGTTACTAACAATGGCAGATTGGGACAGAAACCAGGGGACTGTGGGTCCACTGGCCAAGCCAGGAGTGAGGGTTTTCCTTGCAGGGAGCACATTGGAGTCCTCCGGGTACCAAGAGTGGGATTAAGAGGTATAATTCTCCCCAGTGGTCCGGCAGGTGCGGTCTTCTGCCCCAGGAAGTGCCTGCGCATGCCAGCATCCCCAAGACTGGTGGATCCTTCTAGGTCCTCAGCCTCCTTGGCCATTCCACAGCGTGCAGCTCAATGGACAATGACATTTCCTCTGAAGCACCGTCTTCCCCAGGCTGTGGGTCTCCTTCTGTTTCTTGGGCTGTCCCATCTCAGCCCCCTTCAGGGCCGTCCCATCTCAGCCCCCTTCAGGGCCCTCTTCTGGTTGGTGTCCTGCAGGCAGGGGCAGGGGGTCCTCCCTCCTCACTGTCTCCCAGGCCACTGCATCCTCTACCTCGTTGGCTTCGGGACGATGATCGTGAGCCTTTGTTGAGGGCCTATTCTGTGGACTTAGAGTGACTGCTTTATAGACTATGAATGATCGCATTTTGTACTCCAGCTCTCTAGACCATGTGAGTTGCCACAACCCCATTTTCTCATGTCTTGGGGTCTCTGTCCTCCATTGCTTGATTTCCATAGTCTTGGGAGCTACGGAATCAAGCTTCATCTCGTTTTTCAGTTTTTTCAGGCAGGAGGGTAAACCCAGCCCCTGTTACCATCATGGTCAGAGCAGAAGTCCGTGACCCTCAATGGACTCAATAAGAGATCAGAGGCTCATAGACGCTGTCTCGGCTACAGTCACATGCACTGGTCACACACCTGGGAGCTAAGGGCTTTGCCACGAGGCTGCATTGCCTCATAGGTGAGCTATACGCTCATGACCCCAGATCTGCTGCCCAGGCCAGTCCCCTCTGAGCCCCTAGTTGGCGTCATCAGCTGCCTCCTCTTCCACACTGAGACAGCTCCAGGCACACTAAACACTGCGTGTCCAGCACTGAGCCCGTGGCCTCTCCGGTCTCTTCTGTCTCTCCAACAGCATTTCCATCTGGCCAAGGCTGGAAACTCAGCCCAGACTCCTCCCTCAGTGTCCTTCGGAACTAGCCTTGTTGGTGGAGAAGGGAATGATGGCCCACAAACGTGCTGATCCCGGAACCTGAGAATGTGTCACCTCACATGGCAAACAGGAAAAGACCCTGAGATGGGGATGCTTCTGGATCACCTGGGCCAGCACAGTCACAGAGGCGCTTCTGAGAGGGAGGTGGAGGCCAGAGTCAGGGAAAGGGACGCAGTGATGGAAGCAGAGGCGAGAGAGAGGAAGACACTGCACCACTGGTCTTGAAATGGAGAGGGCCAAGGAATGTGGGAAGCCTCTAGAAGCTGCAAAGGCAGGGAATGGAGTCTCTTCCAGACTCCCAGAGGGAACACAGCCCTGCTACACCTTGATTTTAGGACATCTGACTTCAAGACCTTCTGTGTGAATGTAAGCCCCTGAGTCTGTGGCTGTTTCATAGCTGTGAGGAACTAACACCACAGTGTGGTGCTAAGCACGTGGCCTCTGCACAGGCTGCCTGAGTTCCTAATATCCATCGGCAGCCTTGTGCAGGTTGAAAGCATTTTTCCAGGGAAAGTGCTCAGAGCTGGGCCCAGCCATGGTAGGCTCTGCGCAGGGCGGGTGCAACGGTCACGGGTGCTACTGTTGCAGCGGCTGTTCTGCTAACAGCCCCCTGAGCACGTCCAGACCTGCCCCTGGCTCCTTTGTCATTTGCCGGTGCAGGCTGGGCTCCCTCACACTTCCCGATGGGTTTCCTGCAAAGCTGCAGGTCCTGGCCTGTGGCTGCCTTCTCTCTGCCCATCTTCCAGGGACTTCAGGCCCTCAGGGTAAAGACCAGAACACTCTCAGGAGGCCCCGTACAGCCTGTCCTCATCCCATGGAGATATTCCCCTGTTCTGCCTCCAACCCCTCACTTCATCTGGCCTCCTGCCTTAGCTGGCCTGGGCTCCTCTAGGCCCACCACCCACCCTCACCACCTCCCTGCTGTGCCTTAAATGTCCCCTCCGAAACTCATGTTGAAATTTAATCCCCCATGGGGCAGCTCTGAGAGGTGGGACCTTTAAAACGCAATTAGGTCACGAGGGCAATGCTGAATAATCACTCATGGATTCCTGGATTCACAGGAGCGGGGCTGGTGGCTTTCTAAGAAGAGGAAGTAGGACCTGAGCTAGCATGCTCAGCCCCCTCACCACGCAATGCTCTGCAGAATCCCCACCAGCTAGAAGGCTGTCACCAGAAGTGCCCATGCGACATTGCACTTCTCAGCCTCTAGAATTATAAGAAATAAATTCCTTTTTGTCATGAATTACCCAGTTTTAGGTATTCTGTTGTGGGCAACAATAAACAGACTAAGACATTCCCTAACAAGCCTGCCTCAGGCCTTTTGAAGCCCTCTCTACCCACGCCCAGACCAGGCACGGTACCTTTGTAAGGGGCCTGTGCATGCTGAACTTCCTGGGGCTGTTGCATGCTTAAAATTACGTGTCCAGGCTGGGCGCAGTGGCTCATTCCTGTAATCCCAGCACTTTGGAAGGCTGAGGAGGGTGGATCACCTCAGGTCAGGAGTTTAAGACTAGCCTGGCCAATATGGTGAAACGTCATCTCTACTAAACATACAAAATAGCTCACTGCAACCTCTGCCTCCTGGGTTCAAGCAATTCTCCTGCCTCAGTTTCCTCAGTAGCCGGGATTATAGGCATGTGCCATCACACCTGGCTAATTTTTGTAGTTTTAGTAGAGATGGGGTTTCACCATATTGGCCAAGCTGGTCTTGACCTCCTGACCTCATGATCTACCCATCTTGGCTTCCCAAAGTGCTGGGATTACAGGTGTGAGCCACAGTGCCAGAGATTGCACCACTGCATAACAGCCTGGGCAACAGAGCAAGAGTCTGTCTCAAAAAAAAAAAAAAAAAAAAAAAAAAAAAATTAGCCAGGCATGGTAGTGCGCACCTGTAGTCCCAGCTACTGAGGAGGCTGAGGCAGGAGAATCACTTGAGCCCAGAAGTGGTGGTTGCAGTGAGTCAAGATCGTGCCACTGTACTCCAGCCTGGGTGATAGAGTGAGACTTCATTAAAAAAAAAAGAAGAAGAACTATGTGTCCAGTGCTTGGGCCACTTGGATTGTAAGCCCCACACAGTTACAGGCCATGCTGTTCACCATGGAGGCCCAGGGCCAGTTCTGACTGCCAGGTCATCGACTCCAGTATGTCAAGCCTGTTGTCCCTGTGCTGGAACCTCTTGGTAACTCTGAATGGGCAAGTGAATGACCCTAAAGTCCTGCCCACACCTCTGTTCAGTGACACAGGAGACCTGTGGACACTGGAGAAAGCAGCACAGGACACCCTCTCCTCTGTGCAGATGGCTGGGACAGGGAGGGCCTGGTAGAGAATAAGGTGGCCGCTTCTCCTTTTCCCTCTGGAAAGGGTGTCTTGCCCTCAGATTCACCCTCCAGCCCCAACCTGCACCTCTGTGGATGGTGATCCGTGATCCAGGCCAGCTCTGGGGAGTTCTCTTAAAGGAAAGTGATCCTGGCATTACTGGGGACACCTCCTGGTCCCCATCTCCCTTCATGGAGAGGGCAGGTGTCCCAAGCAGACAGAAGACCCTGGAATCCATCCATGGGAAGGAATGTGTCCTTCCAGCCCTATTCTCCTGGCGCTCATCCTTTTCTGCTTCTGCATGTGCCTGAGGGACAAGATCCAAGAGGGGCTGCTCTCTGGACACCCGGCTCTCTCAGGAGCCTTTGAAAATCAAAGGTTTCTCTCACAGTGTCTGCATTGCAATGGAAGTCATTCGAGACTTGGAGTTACCCTAGAGACAAAGGAAACTGCGTCTCTCAGTTGCACCTGCTCAGGCATTCTGCCTGGCACACTGGATTTAAACAGGAGGAAGAAATGGTTTCTGACTTTGTAGATGCTGCCCATGTAGCATGGTTTCGGGCTCTGCTCATGATCACTAGTCGGGGAGGGCTGTGACCACCCAGGGAAAGGTAGGAAGGTGGCCAGCAGCATGCAGAGGTTATCAGCTAAGCAAGGCCAGATCTGGTCAGTGAGTGATGAGAAAGCTAAGAAGCTTCTTGCTCCTAAGCTAAGAAGATAGCATGAGGCCAGCCTGGGTGCAGAGCAGGCCGCCTGCCGGGGGCGCCTTCCCGGTGGCCCTCCCTCCCATCTGTGTGGTCTCTGCTTCTAGTGCCTTTTGCTCACCTGAGGATGCACACTGGGGACACAGGCACCTTCCCCAGACAGAGCCAGGCAGCCCCCACACTCCCCAAACCTGCCTTCTGCAGAGGTACCCACAGCCTGGCTCCGTCCTCTGCTCCAATTTCTGCCAGGATCCTTATCCTGCCCCTCATCAGGCCTACAAGGGATCCTCCAGGCTCCTTGACAGCCCCTCTGATGGGGTGTCCTGGGGCTGCCAGACCAGTACCACAAACTAGGTGGCTGAAAGTAACAGAAGGTTGTTCTCTCTTGGCTCTGGAGGCTGGAAGCCCCAAGTCAAGGTATGGGCAGGTTTGGTTCCTCCTGAGACTGAGGAGAGTCTGTTCTGGGACTTGCTCCTGCTTCTGGTGGCTGCCAGCATCCTTAGCACCCCTTGGCTTGTGGTCACATCATTCCTGTCTCTGCTCCTTTCTCGCATGGACTTCCTTCCCCTCCATGTCCCTGTCCTCCTTCCCTATCTCATAAGGATACTCATTGCTGGATTTGGGGCCCACTCTAATCAAGGATGATCTTTTTTCAGGATCCTTACCTCATGTCTGGAAAGACCCCTATTCCAAATAAGACCACAAGCACTGGGGCCACGGCTAGGACTCAGACAGATCTTTGAGAGGGACACAGGTCACCCCTCTGCCATCAAATGCCTCTGAACAGGAAGACAGGACCCTGTGCTAGGGAAGGCCAGGGCAGGGCAAACAAGCTGGGTGGTATGGGGACCTGGGGGCAGCACTGCCCTACACAGCTTTGGGCTAAGGATTCTCCATGTAGGAATTCCCTTGGCAAGACCATGGTGTCACCAATATTCCTTGCTTGGCCCCCCAGTGTCCCCGGAGAGCACAGTACACCCCTGATGCTAACCTTTCCTCAGGTCATCTCCTCGCTTAAGAAACCCTTGAAGCTTGGAGCACTTTGGGGTCTCGTGGGCAGGGGGGCACCCTATGACTCCCGGTCCCCTTGGCCTGCTGCTCTGCCTGCTGTCGTGGGACCAATTTTCTTTAGGGATTAATCTCCAGTTCCTGGGGATGCTCTTTTTAAATAAGCTGTTTCATAGCATGAAAGGTTTCATGTTTTTTTTTTAGCAAACACAATAATAATTAATTGAATGTCTAAGAATAAAGCCAGGTCTGGGACACGGCCTCTCCCTGTGTTGACTGTAGTGTGATGCCGACCAGCCCAGATGCAGGCTGGAGGAGGCTCCCTGAGATGCTGGGAAGGAGTTCTTGAAAACCACCTTGGGGCAGGGGTCCTGGGCCGCCAGGCTACTCCCATATTTGGAGAACCATTTTGACACCCCAGGCAGGCACTGCACTTTGGAGGCCGAACAGCCAGGCAGCTGGGGAAGCACAGGCAGGTGTGGGTGCAGCCTAACCTCGCGTTTGTTTCCCTTGGATGGAGTCTCTGTCTCCTCACCCCTGTCTCCTCTTGTCTGTTTGCAGGACGCCTCCTCCTCGGCAGGATCCACCCCCATGGCTGTTCCACGGGCTGCCTCAGTGTCTGGAGAGCAGGGCACGCCTCCCAAGGTCCAGCTGCCCCTCAACGTGTGAGCTGCCCTTTGTGTCTGTTGGGGTCCCGCACCTGCAGCCCTCCCTCCTGCGTGGGCTGGCCTGTCCACATGTGGTTTCTGCAGGGTTTTACCAGCTGTTACTAGCTGGCCAGTGTTGTTATATGCATCTAGTAACACCGCTGAAAGGAGAGTGTGGGAGACAAAAGTCTAGCAGGTCCTTCTGATGTCATTGTTCCTAGGACATTTCTTCTAAGCAGGGAGGATATTCAGAATATTCATAATACAGGTCCCAGTCAACAGGAGAGAAGCCAGTCATAGAGTGGAGCTGCCCTCCATAGCATGGAAAGCCCTGCGATGGGGGCAAGGGGGTAAGGGAGAGGCGGGAGGGAAGCAGGTGCTCAGAGCAGCGGGTGGTGTTGGGAGCTTGGGCAGCCACTAGTCACCAACTGCTTGGAAGTGGTTCAGTGTTTCAGCCACCGTCCCGGGGCCACACCAGTGCACGCCAGCTGCATCTCATCCCCAAATATAACCAGATGAATCAGTGCTAGGAAGTGAGATGCTTATCTTGTTTAGAAAATCTGCCCATTTAAATTATAGCTCTTAACAGATACGTGCAGTTTTTAAATTCCCCATTTAAATCGTGTTCTGAAGAATTAGACTCCCTTTTGCTCTTGTGTTTGGCAGAGCTCCATCACTTGAATGACTGTTAAGGTGAAGTTTGTGAACTTGGCAAACAATATGACAAATACAGAAAGCTCTCTTGATCCATGGTAGGTCAGAGGGACACTCAGAACCTGTGTTGTTGCAGAACAGGATGTATTTCAAGCAAAAAAGTCTTTTGAAGAGCAACTTGCCAAGCTTCAGAAGGTCTCCTAAAAGTAGTGCAGCTGCTAGCACATACTCACCCACCTCTAAGCCCAGTGGAAATGCCAGCCTTTATCCAGTGGTGAGCAGGAAAGCTGCCAACATCCTCCCACTGTAATTAACCAATTTAATGAAAGGAATTTGCAATGTACCTATTTTTTTACTTAGCTTCCTGAGCAGGCTACTTTCCAGATGTCTTGAGACTGATGTTCAAGTTTTCACCAGCACTGGACAAAAGATACTACCTCCATCTCCTGCCATCAATTCTGGCAGCTCAGGCAAAGCTGGGGCCAAGGAGGCACATGGGAGGGGGAGGGTGACAGGTCTGCTCCTCTTGAAGAATTGGATGCAGATGCTATCTGAAGAAAGAAACCTGCACCCACAGGGGATGGCCCTGATGGAGTTTCCCAAATGAGAGGCAGGATGCAGGTCAGGTTACTGAGGCCATGAGTGCTTCAAGGGCAAAGCCCAGATGTGTTCGTTTTGGGGTCCCCATGACCAGCTGAATGCCTTTGCACAGGCTCTCAGCAGCTGCCACTTGTTCCATGAGAGCAATGGCTCCCCTTCCCAGGTACAGAGGGCTCCCCAGCTTGCCACGAGCTCAAGGCTTAGCCACCCAAGAAGGCTGCTGTGTCTTGGAGACCCAAAAGATAACAGTTCCAGGCATGTCGCCCCTCAAGAGTTGTGAATATTCTGGAGGCCTCAACTGTGGACAAACCTCCATGTCCTGGATGGCTTCTGAATTTGGTGCAGGTGTGGAGGGACCTCTTCCCTGCCCAGCTCCCCTGCCCTGGGGGACAAGGTCGCTGTGCCTCGAGCCCTCCCCCTTCTCCCTCTGGGCTCCTCCCCCAGAGGAGGGCAGTTTCCACTCAGCTTGAGATTTGGGTACCACGGAAGGGAAACTCACATGTTGGACAACATCCTTCTAAAGATCACAAGGATTTAGGTAGGAATGTGTCTGCAGGTGACGCAGTTACCCCCCACGCAGCAGCTGGATCATGGTCAGCATGACCTGTGACTGGTGATGGTCTGTTCCGTGTGCGTTCGTAGCTGTTACACTGAGTAGGTAACATTACATACATTACAGCAGCATGCATGATGCATTCTGAGAACATGACATCCTTTATTTTATCCCCAGAGAGGAAAAGATCGGACTGACCTTACCAGTTTATTCTCTTCAGCTCCAGGAAGCTAGTATTCCCACACGTACCCTATCAGTGGCAAGTACCTGTGGTGGGGGTCTGATCGAATCATTCTTCCCAAAGTAGTATCTGTAAGTCACGTTCAGAAGTCTGAAGTTTAACATGAGATGGGCTGTCGTTACAAAAACAACTGCAGCAAACAGCAGTGCACTGCTGCCCATCGGGGGTCTGAGAATGATGGCTTGGGACTCCAGCCAGGGCCCAGATGGGGCTGATGTGAAGGTCAGCCACGGAATGACTTTAGGAGATGCCGTTCCTGATCTTCATGATTGCACAGCTTCGACCTCTCCAGGCCATGTCACGTGCACTGAAACATGAGCCTTTGCGATTAAGAGGCCTCATCCTGCAGGATATTGTTCTTGTCCCTTCCTCAGCGTGTGAAAGGCTTCCATGACACAGATTCCCTAAGGGCTCCATTGCCCAGAAACACAAGAAGGGTCTCAGTTTGCTCACCTAGTGCATGGAAGTGACTGTGAGTCTGCAGAGACATCTCTTATTCCTGCACCCCCTTTCCACCCCTGCTGTGTTGAGAACTCTACCCTCTGGCTCTGGGGCTTGTCTGCCTTCCTCTGATTTGGGGGAGCAGAGATATGAGTGTCTGCCCCTAGAAGCCATGCTCCTGGGCACAGTCAACCCACCCAGAGGGTCTCAAGACTGATGAAAATGCTGTCAGTAGGTTGCCTCTGATTCGCAAAGGTTGTTTCTCGCCTCCACTTTTGCATGGGCATCTTAGAGCCACTGCCTGGTGTGAAGGACCAGAGGAGTCAGGGAGGGAGCAGAGGGCTACCCTGCAGGAGCCATCCAAGATGTCCCGTCATCACCTCCAGAGATGGAGGAAGTGGAGGAGGAGGAAGAGACAGGCATCAGACAGACACACTGGGTCTGACTCGGTGCACGTACCTGCAAACTGAGGGCAGCGTAACACTTGGCACAGAGCGTTGCTCTGGGACTGCATGTCAGCTTGGCATCAGAGAAGGAAACTTCCACAGTCAGTGGGTGCAGTTCATCACCTGCAGGGAAAACCAGGTACCCTGTGAGGTGCATGACCACCCAGGTGGCACCTGGGGAACCTGGGAGTCCTATCCAGGAGCCCAGAGAAAGGCTTGGGGAGAGGAAGGGGTTGGCCTGCAATAGGGAAAGGGAAGCCCAGGGGAATGGTGGCCAGTGGTTTTCATCCTCCCCTGCCAGGGTGCAGACAGGGTTCCTGGATCTGGTGGTTGATGTTGATCATGTGGGACGTGCTCTCTGTCATGGCAGGGATGACCTCACAGGCCTTGGTGGATCAGGAGTGACCCTCCTTATGACCCCACCACCATTTGTGCTGGTGGTCAAAAGGCCACCAAAGCACCCTCAGTGGCAATAGTCCCCACATTCTAGGACATGGAGAAAAGACTGGTGACCAAACCATGCTAACACAATACCGGGGCACCTCCCATTGCAAATTCACAAAGTATGCTGGCCTGCACTCCGTCTGCAATGGGCTGGATCGGCGTAAGTTCAGCATAGCAGGACCCAGTCAAATAAATCCCTGCCAGGCTTGGAACAAGAGACTGGAGCAGCGATGCCACCAGGTACTGCCTCCAAGAGGCATCTCAGAGGCCAGCCGTCCAGCCTCCTCTGACAGTGCACTGCCTTGTGGTCAGCTTGGCCCCATGGTCAGCACTTCCAGGCATTGCTGGTACCGTCCTCAGGGTATTACAGATGCAACCAAGAAGATGAGAGTGAGCCTGAGAAGCAGTGGAGGGATGAGTGCTCGTCATCCCCACTCCTGCCACCTGCACCTCTAGAGATAGGGCAGATCTCAGACCCCAAGCAGGTGGGGAAGTTGGGGGATGCAAGTGGAAAGAGCAGAGAATTTCATTGAGAGTCTGGATGACATAGAGCTTGGCGGGCAAAGGTCGGAGACGTCTGGAGCTGCTGCAGGGCCGGCTGCGGTGGCAGGAAGGAGGTGCAGGTCCCTGTGGTAGCCGTGCCTCTCTGGTGGTACCAGCACTGTCTACGTTGGGTTTCCTGGAGGCAGACCCTGAGATGGGGAGGTTTGTGGGGAGTGCTCTCAGAACACACCCGTCAGGAAGCTAGACCGAGCTGTGGTTGAAGGGAATCCTCGCTGATCCTCAGCGCTCTGGAGCCGAGACAGCCCTGCGGAGTTTCCACATTGGAAGGGAGCCAGTACTGGCTTCAGGCTGCCCTTGGGAGGGGCAGTCGTGGGTGATGCTGCACCCTGAGGGAGATTCCCAGCGCAGCCACCACAGTGAGCAATCAGCCACTCGTCGCCCTTCAGAGGGGACCCAGGCTGGGCATCCCTGGACCCTGTCCAGTGATTGGGCTTCAGCCTCAGAGTGCACCAAAAAGAGGCAAACCTCATTTCACTGCACTTCACTTTGTTGTACCTCACAGATAATGCTTTTTTTTTTCTTTTTTACAAATTGAAGCTTTGGGGCAGCCCAGCATCCACCAAGTCTAGCGGTGCCATTTTTCCAACAGCATGTGTTCACTTCAAGTGTCTGTGTCACATTTTGGAAATTCTCACAGTATTTCACACTTTTTCATTATTATTATTATATCTTCATGGTGATGTGGTCAGTGATTTTTAGTGTTACTATTGGAATTGTGTTGGGTACCATGGACCATGCCACATAAGACTGAACTTAATAAGTGATGTGTGTGTTCTGACTGCTCTACGGACCCACCATTCCCCCATCTCTCTTTCTCTCCCCAGGCCTGCCTTTTCCCTGCGACACAACAATATTGAAATTAGTCCATTTAGTAACCCTAAATGACCTCTAAGTACTCAAGTGAAAGCTAGAGTCAAACAGCTCTTACTTTTAAGTCAAAATTAGAAATAATTAAGCTTGGTGAGGAAGGCATGTCAAAAGCTGAATGTCAAAAGCTGAGATAGGCTGAAACTTGTGCCAAACACTTATCTAAGTTGTGAATGAAAAGGAAAAGTTATTGAAAGAAATTAAAAGTGTTACTCCAGTGAACACACCAATTATAAGAAAGTGAAACAGCCTAATTGCTAATATGAAGAAAGTTTGAGTGGTCTAGATTAAAGATCACACTAACTGTAACATTTCCTTAAGCTAAAGCCTAATCCAGAGCAAGGCCTTATCTCTGTTCAATTCCATGAAGGCTGAGAGAGGTGAAGAAGCTAAAGGAGAGACGTTTGAAGCTGGCAGAGGTTGGTTCATGAGGTTAAAATAAAGAAGCCACCTCTGTAACAAGAGTGTAAGGTGAAGCAGCAAGTACTGATGAAAAAGCTGAAGCAAGTTATCCAGAAGATCTAGCTAAGATCACTGATGAAGGTGGCGACACTAAACGACAGATTTTCAGTGTAGACAGAACAGCCCTATATTGGATGATGATGCCATCTAGGGCTTTCATAGCTAGAGAGGAGACATCAAGACCTGGCTTCAAAGCTTTAAAGGAAAGGCTGACTCTTGGTAGGTGCTAATGCAGCTAGTGACTTTAAGTGAAGCCAGTGTTCATTTACCATTCTGAGAACCCTAGACTCTTAAGAATTATTCTAAACCTACTCTCCCTATGCTCTAGAAATGGAACAGCCAAGCCTGGATGACAGCACATGTGTTTACAGTATGATTTCCTGAATATTTTAAGCCCACTGTCAAAACCTACTGCTTAGAAAAAAAAAATTCCTTTTAAAATATTACTGCCCATTGACAGTGTACCTGGTTATCCAAGAACTCTGATGGAGATGTGCGGGAAATGAGTGTTGTTTTTATACCTGCTAACACAACATCCGTTCTTCAGCTCGTGGATCAAGAAATAGTTTAGACTGTCAAGTGTTCTTACTTAAGAAGTACATTTTTTTTTTTTCCTGAGACAGAGTTTCACTCTGTATCGCCCAGGCTGGAGTGTGGTGGCATGATCTCGGCTCACTGCAACCTCTGCCTCTGGGGTTCAAGCCAGTCTCCTGCCTCAGCCTTCCAAGTAGCTGGGATTGCAGGCATGTGCCACCACACCCAGCTAATTTTTGTATTTTTTTAGCAGAGATAGGTTTTCATCCTGTTGGCCAGGCTGGTCTCAAATTCCTGACCTCAAGCGATCCACCTGCCTTGGCCTCCCAAAGTGCTGGGATTACAAGCGTGAGCCACCACACCCAGCCAAGAAGTACATTTCAGAGGCTCTAGCTGCCATAGGTGGTGATTCCTCTCATGGAACTGGGCAAAGCAAATTGAAAACCTTTTGGAAAGGATTCACCATTTTAGGGCTATTATGAACATTTGTGATTCATGGGAGGAGGTCAAAATACCAACCTTAACGGGAGTTTTGAAGAAGTTTCTTCCAATCCTCATGGATGACTTTGAGTGGTTGGTTCAGTACATCAGTGGAGGAAGTCACTGCAGATGTGGTATAAACAGCTAAAGAAGTAGAATTAGAAACTGAACCTGAAGATGTGACTGAATTGCTACAATCTCATGAGAAAACTTGAACAAGTGAGCAGTTGCTCTTTCTGGATGGGCAGAAAGTAATTTCTTGAGATAGAATCTACTCCTGGTGAAGACTCTGGGAACATGATTGAAATAGCAACAAAGGGTTTAGAATAGCACATAAACAGTTGATAAAGCAGTGGCAGGATTTAAGCAGATTGACTCCAGTTTTGAAGGAAATTCTACTGTGGGTAAATGCTGTCAAACAGTATCACATGCTATAGAGAAATCTATCATGAAAGGAAGTGTCAATTTGGCAAACCTCATTGTCTTATTTTAAGAAATTGCCACAGCCACCCCAGCTTGCAGCCGCCACCACCCTGATTAGTCAGCAGCTATTCACATCAAGATAAGGCCCTCCACCAGCAAATAAATTATGACTCCCTGAAGGCTTGGATGATCATTAACATTTTAGGGGAATAAAATATTTCTCTTTTTTTTTTTTCTCTTTTTTTTTTTTTTTTGAGGCCAGTCTCACTCTGTCGCCTAGGCTAGAGTGTCCTGGTGCTGTCTCTGCTCACTATAACCTCCACCTGCTGGGTTCAAGTGATTCTCCTGCCCCAACCTCCCTAGTAGCTGGGATTACAAGTGATTGCCAACACGCTGGGCTAATTTTTATATTTTTAGTAGAGATGGGGTTTCACCATGTTGGCCCGGCTTGTCTCAAACTCCTGACCTCAGGTGATCTGCCTGGCTCAGCCCTTCAAAGTGCTGGGATTACAGGCATGAGTCACTGTGCCTGGCCAAATAAAGTATTTCTTAATTAAGGTATTTACATTTTTTTTAGACATAATGCTATTGCATACTTAATAAGCTACTGTATAGTATAAACATAACTTTTACATACATTGGTAAACCAAAAGTTTGGGTGACTCACTTTATTGCAATATTTGCTCTATTGGAGCAGTCTGGAACCAAACCCATAAATGTCTCACAGGTATGCCTATACCTGGAGGGCTGTCGAAACACAGATTGCTGGGCCTTACACCAGGAGCTCCAGGGTGGCCCCAGAATCTGCATCTCTAACGAGTCCCAGGTGAGGCCAGTACCACTGGCCCAGGTTCACATTTCAGGGGTCCCTGCACACTAGCCCCACACACAAGTGTCACAGGGGCTCAATCGAAAAAGACACAGCTCTCAAGCTGGCCTCACAGTCATGCCACCCTAACTTCCTTCCATAAACTCTATGACACTGGGTTCTACCTGGAAGAACCCCATCTCAACCCGCGCAGCTGGCTGTGGGATCCCAGGAAATCAGAAGACCCCAGCAGTTCCTGCTGACTGGGCTGAGCCAGACCATGATGTCAGCCCTCAGGGAAGGGGCGAAGGCAGCAGTGCTCAGGGGCTGGCCATCCCGAGGCCATACCTGCAGCTCCCCAGGCACTCATTCACACTGCTCTGAGCATCTGCACTCATCTTCACCCTGCCTGCAGCTCCTGGTCACCTCTGAGCTCCTGAGCCTGTGTCAGCCCTTCCACAAGACTTACCCAGCCCTCCTCAGCCCCCTGACCTCCTGTGCAGCTCTGACAACACTCCTACTGTCAGTCTTCCTGCTGCACCTTGATGAAAGAAGGAGGGAGGACATGTCTCCCGAACTCGAGCCAGCGTGGCCCTGGGAGAAGAGCAGAAGGCGGACTTCTAGTAGAACTGGGAATCATTTACTTATTTTAGAAGAAGCATAAGCAAGCCAGCATCTAGAGGAGAAAGGGTATGAAATTAGCGAAAGCACTAAAATACTTTGGTTTACTCTGATTAGAGCGGAAGAGAAATCTGCAGACAATTAGCAGCAAGTGAAGATCTTGCTATAGAAATAAGGAAGTAGTATGGGTAAGCGAAGGCTGTGCTGTTAGTTTCAACAGGCTGCACGTGAAATCAGACACACACCATGCCCAGCTGGGTCGGCCCAGCCACCAGTCTGTCCTGTCTGTGCACCGTCCCGGGTGCGGTGAGCCCCTGGCTCCGTGCCTGACTGCACACCTGCAGTGGCCACTTCTGCCTGGAGGAGGCTGTACTTGTCCTCAGCAACCTGCCCTCCAGAGGCGCTTTTTCTAATTGACATGAAAGCCCTGTATACGCTGCCAGGTGGTGATGAGGAAGGCTCTCTGAGCCTAAAATCCCATGATTGCCTTAAATAAGTACTTGAAGTACCAACCCGTGAGAATCCGAAGAGGTAAGGTCTGAGCCCGCAGGGCAGCCTCAGCTGGTCTCAAGTGTTATGAAGATGGCCTGAGTGCTCCGCAGGGCCTGTGTTGATCTGCCAAGGTGTTCTGAAGCAAATGGAAGATGGGAGTTGGGCCCAGGAGCCAGGCGGATGTGAGCCCTGCTATCTGATTCTCCCTGCCATGCCAGGCCCAGGTGCATGTGTCTGTGAAGACTGGCTCGCCACTCCGAGTGTGGGAGATGCCATCCAGCTCAGCCAGGAGACTGAACTGGCAGTCCTGGCAGGATGCAACTCACGGATGTTGGTGGGAAACGAGGTGACAGTTGATACCTCTGTGGCTGCAGGGGGCAGTGGCAGAGACCCTGAGAGTGGGGGGGTGGCAGGTTGGAAAGGGCTGGTCTCTGGGCCAGATCTCTCTTCATCCCTCCAAGGCCTCCTCCTCTTGAGTCCCTCAGAGAGGACAACAGATGCAGGGGACCCCCACCTGGGCCACGGCCCACCCCATATGAGCCGCGTGCCGGAAAACAGACCCAGCTCATCCATCTGCTTTTGGTGTCTCCTATAAGGCGCCCAGAGGAAGAAAATTAGGTGGAGAAGAGATTTTTCAAGGTGAAGCCAGGCTTGTTTACATTCCGGTTCCCCCAGCAACCTACACCTAGAGGCTGAACTTAAAATAGAGACCAGAGGGAAGGATTACTCATCAACAGAACAAACTTAAAATAAGACGAAGAGGCCAAGCGCACTAGTGCCCTGGTGCACGTCGGAGCAGCATCTCCTTACGGGTGGGCCACACCAGGCCTGTGCTTGGAGTGAGAGGGCTGGCATATCCCATTCAGAACCCCAGCCTCCCCTGGGCCACACCTCAGTGCCACTGAAGCTCTCATCTTATCCAAGCCCTGTCCCAGCTGTGCCCCAGGCTGCACTGACAGCCCCAGCAGCCCAGCCTTGGCCCTACCCCTGAACATGCGTGACTATGGACAGAACTCCATTTCCTCGAGCCTTTGTGTCCGCAGGTTTAAAGCCTCTGCAAGAAAGCCACAGACAGCCCTGGGAGGAAGCACGTTGCACAGGGCCTCCCAAGTAGGGGTAGCCCTGCTGGGGTTTCCGTGCTCCCAAGCCACTGAGCTTCACGCTGTGCAGGGAGCCTGCAGCTGTCTGTAGGAAAAAGTGGCTTAGCCCCAGTAAGGGGGTACAGCCCCAGCCAATCTACAGAACAAAGCCTCCATGGAGCACAGCCCACCCCGCACAGGACACTGCGCCCGCAGCTCTGCACCTTGCCCACCAGCCCAGCCCAGGAGCAGGATGGAGAGGAGTCCTTGAACCGTGGTCAGCAGCCTGGGCATGTTCTGTGCCTGCTCTGGCAACTGACAAGCCTCCCACTCCAGAGCAAAGGTGGCCCCGGCCCCCGGGACCAACTGAAAGCAGCTGTTGGTTCGGCCTGAGTCGCACACCACCCACCCCCGGCCAGGAGCCAACTCGGCTGCACATTCTACACGTGGCCATTGGAACAGACTGTTCTGACACCATAAAGCGACAGATGACGCTAACTTAAGCAGGATTTACGCTCAATTATGTTTCTTTGAGAGCAGGCATATCACTTTGTGCATCACTGTTATTGATTCACAAGCCTTCTGCGGATCCAAGCCGTCTCTGCAGTCTTCCTCTCCTCTTCTGCCTTCCTTTGCCTCAGCCCAGACTGTGTAGAAGCCACCCTTCTCTCCCCTCTCCTCCCCTCCCCTCCACCTTCTCTTTCCTCCTCCATTCCCTCCCTCTCCTCTCCCATCCCCTCCTCCCTCCCCCTCTCTCCCTCTTTCTTAACCCCTTTCCTTCTCCACTCCTCCCCATTTTCCTCTCCTCCCCTCCAGCTTTCCTGCACAGGCACATGTTGGCTGCAGTTGTATGTCATTTTCACTGGACTTTTCTCTTAGTATTTCCTCTATGGTGGTCAGAACAGAATCACACCCTGGGTTCTCTTTGTTTGTCACCTGGACACAGCATTGAAACTGTGAACACGGGGAGGAGGGAGGGCCTCTCCTGATGGCTTCATGTATCCTTCTGAAGCCCAGAATTGGTCCCAACTTCATTGTCAGTGTTCAAACAGGGAACGAAAGACGCCAGCCACATTTGGAGCTCACAGGATGTCCCCAGGGGAAAGGCATGTGGGACACCTGTAAGCAAAGGAAATAGCCAAGGTCACTGAATGAGGGCAGAGGCCCTTGTTATGTAGGATTAGGATGTTGGAAAAGGGTGGCAGATTTCACGTTAAGGCCAAGAAACTTAATCTCTACAAGATTCTCATACTGTTCCAGAATATTCCACACTGGGCCTCTTTTATTCCTGCTTGAACCCTCGTGAGCTGCATTCTGTTTCTGCTTTCACTTAGAAGTTTCCTCCAGCATCAGGAGGGTGCCGTGGGGGGTCTGTGATCTTCCTTCACATCCCTGGAGATGCAATGTGTGCATGCGCCCCTGGACAGGGCCAACATGGCCACCCAGCGCCTGCACTGGTGTGAAATCCACCAGATCACACTTCATTAACTTTAGCCTTGGGTCTCTTACTGGATTGAGGCCCCCACCAACTTCCCTGGCTGAAATCTTGTGAGCAAATAAAATAATCTGATAGGTTCTCTCCATCAGTTCAAAACCAACCTTCCCCAAATCCCAAAAATAGCAGAGCAGTTTTCTAAGTATTATCCAGTCCTTACAAGGAAAAGATATGGGTATCATTAAGTACTTTATGAGAGTAGCTTTCCCCATGGGCTGAGTTAGAGGCACAGCATCTAAACCCTAGAAGAGGATTTGCACCACTAAATTTGATCTTTTCTTATTTGCAAATAAGACTTAAAAGTAAGGCCAGGGTAATCCCAGCAATTTGGGAGGCTGAAATGGGAGGATTGCTTGAAACTAGGAGTTCAAGACCAGTCTGGGCAACATAGGGGGACCCCATCTTTACAAAAAAATTAAGAAATTAGCCAGCATGATGGTGCACAGCTGTAGTCCCAGCTACTTGGGAGGCTGAGGTGAGAGGATCACTTGAGCCCAGAAGGTTGAGGCTGCAGTGAGCTCTGCACCATTGCACTCCAACCTGGGTGACAGGCTGAAATGCTGTCTCAAAAAAAAAAGTCAAATAATTAATCATGGATCATTACTGCAAGGAAGTGTGCAACCAATAATTTTCTAACTTAACTGCCTTTCCCTGAAAAGCGCCTCTGAGATCTCTTCCAGCTCTAGTTAATTGGATAAGTCAGGCAGGAAAACCAGGCCTGGATAGATTAAGTGAGGAAAATCCAGCCCAAGTCTAGCTTAGCTCACTCTGAGTTTTCCCTAAGGTTTTCCTTGCTGAGAGCATCAGATTTTAGACAGTCGGAAGAAGAGGAAAAAACTGGAAGTCCAAAGACCTGACCCTGGGATGAAGTTCAGAGGGTCCTGAAGGGCCTTGGGGTCACTCACTGTGCCTTACTGAGCTGCCTTCCCATGTGTCACATGGGCAGGTGGAATCCTCCCAAGGCTGTGGGTGACAGGCCACCCCTTCCTTGCAGGCAGCTCCCTGCAGGCCTCCACCCTCCCCTGCCTATTGGGTTTGTTGTGAGAAGTGAGTCAGGGAGGGTGTGTGGGCCCTCTGTAAACTGCAGAGCGCCCACAAACACTAGTGGCTCTTTTTAGGTTGGGTTCCTTCAAAGACAACTTCCCCCCAGGAACACCAGCCGGTTCCCTGCTCCCCGGGAGGGCTCCCACTGATGCTGGCCCCATGCTCTGCCCGCAGGTACCTGGCGCTCTATGCCTACAAGCCCCAGAAGAGTGACGAGCTGGAGCTGCACAAGGGCGAGATGTACCGGGTCCTCGAGAAGTGTCAGGACGGCTGGTTCAAGGGGGCATCCCTGAGGACTGGGGTCTCTGGGGTGTTCCCTGGAAACTACGTGACACCTGTTTCCAGGTGAGGGCATGGTGGTAGTAGCCTGGGCAAGGAGAGGGCAAGGGCCTGCATGCCCTACCGCCATTGTTACTGCTGGAGGCCATGCTGTGGGTCGGGCCCAGAAGGCAGCAAGGCCCAGGTGCCTAGGATTCAGCCCTGGCGTCCCCAGGTCTGCATTTTACCTTCTGAGCTGGGTTTGCACTCAACTCCTTTGCTGTCCTCAACAGACACTGGCCACCAAGGGGAGAAGAACAGGAACAGGAGGGGCAGGGACAGGAAAGTCACCAGAGTGAGGTGTCAAGTGTGAGTGTGTGTTTGTGTGAGGACAGTGTGTGCACATGTAAACTGTGTTCAGTGTGTATGCGTGTGTACAGTGTGTGCACGCTTCTGGATGCTTGTGTGTATCTGTGCATGCATGCATTGTATGTGCGATGTGTGTGCATGTGCATATGCATACTGTAAGCACAAGGCGTGTGCACATATGCAGTGTGTCTTTATAGTGGTGCATGTATGTGTGTGCAAAATGTGGGTACAGCGTGTATGTGTGCAGTATGTATGCACGTGTGTGCAGTGTGTGTCATCACATATAAATGTGTGATATGTAAAACACTATATACATATATGCAAAGGAAAAATGATATATTCCCAAAAGTTAACAATTGTTGTGTAGTCGCATTGTGGTCATAGATTTTTTTTTTCCTTATATTGTTAGTGCTTAGTAAGTTCTCTGTTCTATTACTTTTATAAAACAGCGTATGTAATTTTAGAGTCACTGAAGGGATAAGGGGGTTGTCTGGGAACTTTTCACTGAGATGAGGGTCCACAGCTTGGTGATGTCAGTCAGCCTCACTCACAGAAGCCCCTTGTGGGCACGCCATGTGGTGACACTGCAGGACACACACAGAAGCGAAAGACGTGGCCTTGCGTTTCTCCTGTCTTTGGAACAAGGCTACAGTGGAAACACTTAAATAACGCGTAGACCCTGCTCTGATTGCTGGGCTGATTCCTACTTGTGGAGTGGTCTCGGGACACACGGTGTGTTGATTTGAGCAGCTCTAGTTCCCAAGGTGATCTTCAGCCAGGGCCTCTCTCAAGGTGCCCAGAGGCGCCCGGGGGATGATGGAGTCGCCCAAGGCCTAGAAGGTCTGCAGGCACAAGGCTGAAGGGGCAGTTAGAGATCCTTCGCTTAGGTGATGCTCAGCAGAGAAAAGCTTGAAAAGCAAACTGCAGAGGGGCTTCAGGAAATGTCCCCCATGAAACCCAGCCACCTGGTCAGAGGGGTGGCTGCTTAGGGGGTCAGCTGCCCATGGCCTCCTGGGGCTTCTTCAGCGGTGTAGGGTGACTTGCCCAGTGTGCGCAGGCCGGAGGAAGGTGGTCTGGATATCCCATGCCAGTAGGTATGGGTTGGCTCTCTCAGTCTGCAACCGGCCTGTGCTTGAAGCCCCTGGCCTGGAGTTGGGCTCACCTGTCATGTTATCAGATGGCCCTTCCTGGAAAGGACAGGTTACCCCTCTAGGTTAGGGGACACCCTGCCCAGCTGGTGCCCTCCAGGAAGGTGAAGCCTTAGATGGTGGGTGTCCACACCTCCAGACTTACCCTGCTGGGGGACATCACCCTGTCACACGCCCCACTCCCGTGTGAGGAGGCAGGTTCTTCCTCCGTGCAGCAGACTAGAGCAGCAGCTTCTGAGGGAGGCCAGAGGCTTCCCAGTTTCTCTTCTCTGATTCTTTTACCCTGATCTGAGAACTTCCACAGACCTTCAGAAATGTAAAGACTTCGGTTTAAATCCAGCTTCGTTGTGTGGTACTGGGGCCCTGTACCACCTGGCCGGGCAACTCCTGATGAGCACCGGTCAGCATCACCGCAGGGAGCTCTTTTAGGTGGCCCTACCCTCACAATACTGGAATGCCTTCCACCCTCTTCCTGTTTCTGAATTAAACCCCTGAATATCCGTCACGAGCTGGGTCCTAAGTCCACTTGCTATACGAAGCCTTGCCTGGAGACCACGATCCTTGCCTGCGCCATAGTTGGGATAGATGGCTCTGCCCACCATGTCATCACAAGCAGCCCACTGGCAAATTCTGCCTGTTAAGGTCACCTACAGGCATGCAAGGTCCCCTCACAGACCAGCCCCTGGGCCATAGTAGCCATCTCCAGCTTTGTGTCCCTGGCTCCTTGCTTACCATGTGCATATACAAGGTGCTCAATAAATGCAGGTGGAATCAATAAGTGAAATCTAATTGTTCTGATCAAAATGTCTCCTTAAGAACTGTCTTCTCCTGCTGCCAGGGAGTTTGTTATGAAAAGATTCTCCAGCTTCTGACACTGGAACTCCTTGGGTGGCCCGGGACCTTCCCTCCACCTCTGCTGTGTACCTCGTGGTTGCCCACACCCCTCAAGCCCTCTTGGTCTGTGTTTTGTAAAGAATGGCAGAGCCAGGAAGAACCATTAAGCAAAAGCCACTCCAAGTCTTGCCTTGGTAACTGCAGTGTTGGGAGGCCACTGAGTGTCCTCCCTGGTTCCTCAGAGAAGGAAATGTCAGCTTCTCTCCCCCGTCAGTATGTTGGAGGCCATGGCTCCCTCACTCCTATCCATAGCTCAGCACAAAACAGGAAATCTGGCCTTGGTCTTTATCCTCAGAAGTGGAAGACAGCTCTCCCCCTCCAAGGCTGTGCCCCCAGGACTTATACTTTGTTGATCCCTGCTGGGTTCAGAACAATTGCCAAAGCTACCCAGCAGAAGGCAGTGCCTTTACTGGCAGTGGTTGGAGAGTGGGCGAAGGCCTGCCCTTCATGCACAGACCTGGATCCATCAGCTGTGTTTGCCCCCATCGTGCTGGAAGGCTCTGGAGTGCTGTGTGCTCTTGGGGCTGGGAGTGTAGTGCTCAGAGCTGAACATTCCGAGTTCATTTAAAGCTAGGTGCGGGAGCAGGTGTGTGGCTCTTCCTGTGAGGGCGGGCACTAAGGAAGCAGGACTAGCAGAGGGTATCTCTACATTCCTGCCATGAGGGCAGAGGGAGAGGGTTGTCTACTGTCATGAGAGGCAAATGTGTGTCTGCATCTGTTGTGTTCAGACTTGTCAGTATCACCTTGCAAATTAGTGACTCATCATTTGTTGAGCCCACTTCATTTAGTTTTAAAAATGATTTCCTCGGGGAAAAGTGAGCTCCATGGATAACAAATGGGATTTTTAAATTCATGGTTTTGGCTGACCTGGTAACAAGCTTGATTGCTGGGATGAAGTTCAGCACAGCTCTGAGGGCTGGGGAAGGAGGATACCACCCTGGGTCCCTTAGCTTGTGAGTCCTTTTCCAAGAGGCCCCTCTCCCTGCAGCTGCTGTGCAGAAGCCCTCACTCTGTTTTGCCAGGAGCTTCCCTGCTAGAGGCCAGGCCCAGCGGTACCAGCCACAGGGAGAAGGCTGGACCAGGCCCAGGAGGCATGGGGCAGGCAGCCTGTTCTCCCACCTGTGGCTTCTGGTGTGTCTTGAAATAAGATCCTGAAGGGACAGAAATGGGAATTTACCCAGCTCTTGGACAAGTGGAAGACATTTAATTCCCCTGAAACTGAATCCACAGAGGCTCGTAAGCCCCTAACTCAGCCATATTTCACACTGCTGCCTCCAGGGCCTGGATTAAGTGCAAATACACAGAGGGACAGCATGGGAAGACCCATTTCCAGAGTGGCTGTGTTCCTCTTGTGAGAGCTGGTTTCATCTGGAAACTTCGGAGTGAAAGTGCATCTACTTCTGGTATGGAACTGCAAGCTTCTGGACATTCTCAGAAGAAGGATTTCGTGCTGGTGTGCCTTTTCCCAGCAGCCAGCAGGTGCGAGGTGGCAGCCGTGCCCAGAGGCGGCCAGCTTCCTTGCCATCCTTTCCTGCACGTGCTGGATGCGTCAAGGCCTCAAGGGACGTGACTGAGTCATCTGTTCTTTCTGGATGTATCTGGAGACACAGCTGTTTGTAGGAACAAATTAAGGCAGTAGATATGGTATAAAAGATTTGATTCGAATAATTCCTCTGTTTCTCAGGGTGGCTTTACTATCTCTTAAATATTTCACACTTGAGAATTCACCTCCCCACCCATCAAGGTTTTCTAAAGGGAGCCCTTCTGCCGAGTGACAAGCATTGTTTTAGGGCTTTGTCTCCAGATTAGTTGGCCTTCATCTCTCAGAGTCAGCAGGTCAGAGTGAGGCTCTGCCAGAGGCCCAGGTGGTGCTATCACCTTTGAGCCTCTCATCAGAATTCCTTCTGCTTTCTCTCCACAGGGTGCCTGCAGGAGGGGCGGGGCCTTCTCGGAATAATGTGGTCGGAGGGTCTCCACTGGCCAAAGGCATAACCACAACCATGCACCCAGGCAGTGGGAGTCTGAGCAGCCTGGCCACTGCCACCAGGCCCGCCCTGCCCATCACCACTCCCCAGGCCCACGCCCAGCACCCCACAGCCTCGCCCCCAACAGGCAGCTGTCTCCGGCACTCAGCCCAGCCAGTGGCCAGCCAAGCCCGGAGCACCATTTCAACAGGTACATTCCCAGACTCACAGGGGTCTCACCCTGCAGGGCACCAACAAGGGAGCTTCCTGGGACCTGCTCGTGAGACACATCTTGGCCCAGGGCTCCAGCAGTGCACGTGCTACCGGTTGTATGTGCTTGCCATGCTCATGAATGTCTGATCTCCAGGAAATTCACTTCCTTATCATGTGACCCTTCCTGGCAGCTGAAGTTAATTTACAAATATTTACACATTTCATCATGGCAAGAGGGCCGCATGAACTAATGAGATTAACACCGGCACTTCCAGATGCCTCCCCTGTGAATGACTGTGGGCTGGCCATGTGGGTCTTGCATCTGCCGGGCCCTGCAGGGCTTCCCAGATAGGCGGCATCTCACAGGACAGGGCTGGGTTGAGACTCAGGCCCAGACTCTTCCCTTTCTGAAGTGCTCTGAGGTGGGAGGAATGACAGCTGTTGATCCTTCGCCTTCATGGCAGCTGGAGAAACTTAAGGAAAACCAGTTTGCCCCTGGGATATGAGATGAAAAGAATGTATGGGGTGGACCTTAAGGGCATACAGAAGGTAAGCACATCTTGGCTGGTGGCTTAGTGTTGACCTAATAAGAACTGCTGATGCTGGATTCGCAGGGTGATCTGGCAGCCCATGCCACAGCACCCACCACCACAGTGGAGCCAGTGACGCTGGCACGGTGCCAGTACCCCAGGACAGGAGGGTGTAACACGGACTGTCTCTTCCCACCCCACCCTGTCCTCTCAGAAATCATCTCTCTTTCTCAAAGCGAGGCTTAAAGGGCAAAAAGAATGTAAATTCACAGAAACAATAAAATGCACTATTTTTTAGACTAGCCAACACAATGACCCATTAGAAGTGTCCAGAAAGCAGCTTCTCGCGTGGAAAGAGAAGGCAACACTTAGCTCAGCAGAAGCCGTATTTCCTCCCATGTCTCAGCTGATGGGACAAGGGGTGGGGGGTAAATGTCTGTCATCCACTTGCCCACCCAAGTGGGTGCAGGGTGGACTTCAGGTACCCAATGTCCAGCATCATCAGTGGGTACAGGTGGACTTTGGGTGCCTGGTGTCTGGCATTATCAGTGGGTGCAAGTGAACTTTGGGTGCCTGGTATCCAGAATCATCAGTGGGTACAGGGTGGACTTCAAGTGCCCAGTGTACAGCACCATCAGTGGGTACAGGGCAGACTTTGGGTGCCCCATGTCTAGAATCATCAGTGGGTACAGGTGGACTTCAGGAGCCCAGTATCCAGCACCATCAGTGGATACAGGGTGGACTTTGGGTACTCCATGTCCAGAATCACCAGTGGGTGCAGGTGGACATCAGGTGCCTTATGTCCGGCCTTGTGCTGGTGGTGTACCTGTCAAGCAGTGGGTAATTTAGCACTAGGAAAGCTTCATGGGTGGTCTCAGCACTACCCTGGTGTCAGAGCCTCCAAGACCTACTCTGCCATCTCAGAGGTTCTATAAGTTCCTACTGATATCTTTTTTACTTAAATTAGCCAAGAACGATTCTTTGTTTTCACAACCGTGGCTCCTGGGCCCTGGGAAAGAATCTGCAGCAATATTACCTGGTGCCTAAGCCCACCCCCCAATGATGACCTTCTGATCCACCATCCTTCAGCATGGTTTATGTGGATCTGTGTTTTCTGGTAGCTCTAGCTGGGGATACAGTCGTTGCAGTTGGCAAGTGATCTGGTGATCTGAAGCCGTGCTCCCTGACTGGTCAGAGGTAGCCAATATACTGATCTGCTTGACCCCTGGAGCACCCAGGCAGGATCAGGGGAGCAAGAGTCTCAGGCCAGGTCCCTTCTGGTTGTAAACACCTCATCCAGTCAGCTCGGCGTGCCATACAGATGTTTCCACATGCACCAGCACTAGAAAGGGTGAGTGGCCCTGCTCCTCATGGTGAGCCAGCATCCCAGTGCAGTGGCCCTGGACTGTCTGCCAGTATAATGGTCTTTCCACGCCAAGCCTTGCTAGAAATGTTCCCAGTTCAAAGAAGAAATGGAGCCCTGCCAGTCACTTCTCCCTCTGTGGAATAACAAGCAGTATCAAAAGAAATTGGCAAGGCTGTGGGGCAGTGTAACATTGTGTCTCAGTCTTGATCACCATAGTAACCATGAGGGTGCCACAAGCATTCTCTTCCATCAGTTTAATGTTACACACGGGAGAGTGAGGCACAGGATGGTTAAACGGCTCCCCCATGCATCCCAGCCCACCACTTGTCCCCACGCTATTGCTGTCACAGCCAGGTTAAAGAATGGCTCCTACTGAGCCATATCAGTAAATTAAATGCCACTGAGTTCCCGCGGCATTTTCCACTTCATTCTGCATTTAGAGAGAGAAAAAAACACTGTTGACAGTCCAAGTAATGGATTGTTCGCTGCAGTAATTGCCCATTTCAGCAGACCCCAACCCCGGCGGGTGGGAGGCATTTCATCAATGTTCTCATCTCGAGCCAAAGTCAGGCAGTTTGACAAAGGCTTAATTGCATTGGCCATAGCATCCAATATGATTTGTTCTACTTGATTAATGTAACTCCTCTCCGAAGGGCAGAGCACCCCCTGTAAAGTGCCAGTGTTCCTTGCACACTCCTGTCTGTGCTTAGCAGGGGCAGGAGCCCAGTGTAGCCATGAATTCATCAGTAAAATAGCACCGAGAAGGAGCTAGATACAGGCAAGGCACTCTGCAGGGGTCTGGAAACAGAGGAGAACCAGACAAGTCCCATTTCCACCCCAGTTAGAGAGAATGACCAGAAAACAAAGTCCTGCAGTGGGGTTGGTAAGGCACTGCAAAGGAGGCCTGGTTAGGTATTAAGAGAGTGTAGGGGACAGAGTTCATTCCAACGGGGGAGGAAAAGAGGAGAGGGAATGGGAGTAAGATGTATGGAAAGTTTTCAAGAGGAGGTGATAATGCCTTGAATCTTAAAGGACAAATAGGAATTGTCTGAGCAGATAAAGCAGAAAGGAGGTTCCGGGCAGAGCAACAAGCATGGGCAAAGGCCTGGCAACAAGCAAGAGCGTAACTCTTGTTTTGGGGAACTTTGTTTAGTTGTGACATGACGTATGGAAGAAGTCCAGTGTGTAAATGACAGTTCCCTGCAGAGGCACGTTGTCTTTTAAATCTGAAAGGTGGATAGGGCTCAGCAGATAGCAGTGGGAGAGTGAGGGAAGCACTCCGGAAGGGGAAGCATGGGGTGCTCTTGGCCTGCAGAGGCCAGGTGCCCCTGGACACTGGAATATGGTCAGGGTGCAGGAGCAAAGAAAGACGCGCATTGAGGCTGAAAAGCTAAGCAGGGTGGACCATGGAGGTTCTTCTAGACCATGTAAGGCATTTAGGTGTTTATCCTAAGGGCAGTGGGGCACATTAAAGGGTAGTGAATAATGGGAAGAGTCCTATTTTTAGATTTAAAAGATTGAGTTAGACTTCTGTTTATGGCCAATCTGAAGCAATGAGGACAGGAATTACGCTCACACAGGAAACCAATTTAAAAAGCCAAGTCTATAAAGCAACTGTTTTCAAGACTCCAGACAACGAAGGACTGATTCACAAGAGAAGTTGCAGGCAGTGGCAACAGGAGGCAGGTAGCCAGGTGGAACCCCACAGGCTCTCTGCAATGAGGACGTGGAGATGAGAGTCTGTGCGACAGAGAGGGCTGGAGTTTCCAGGGCAGTGACCAGAGAGGAGAGAGCAGCACAGAGAGGCTGCAGAGCAAGCCCTCAGATCTTCAGTGGACAACTAACCTACATATGCACATGAAAAACGTACCCAAAGCCAGGAAAAGAATGAAAGAAAGAAAAGATTAGTCCTAACAGTGCCCAGAATACACACCAGCTGGAAACTGCCTGTTCCCACCAGTCAGACTGGAAAAATAGCAGAAATCACTAGGCATTGAGTAATCAACATAGGACCTTGCCTCTGTAGTGGGGAATGTTGTGTCCAGAGTGAACTCTGTTCCAGTTTCACCCGACAGAGCTCAAAAGCAGGACTTAATATATTAGATGGAATTAGATTAAATACTGCTGAAGAAAAAATATTAGTGAACTTGAAGATGTGGCAATAGAAGCCATGGAAAGTGAAACACAAGAGATAAAAGGCAATTTTGAAAAATGAATGAAATTAGTGAGCAATGGGACAACTTTAAGTGTCCTAATATATGTGTAATTGGAGTCTCCAGTGTAGAGGAGAAGGGTGGGACAGAAAAATGATTTGAAGAAATAATGATCAAAATTCTTCCAAATTTGATGAAAACTGCAAACACAGTTCAAAGACAGATGGTGAACACCAAGCACAAGAAACATGAAGAAAACTATAACAAGGAAAATCATAATCAAATTGTTCAAAATCTGTGATAAAGAAAATCCTGAAAACAGCCAGAGGAAAATAGATACATTACCTGAAATAGAAAAAAGATAAGGACAAGGATGATGTCAAGAACAGTTCAAGTGAGATGACAGTAGAATAACCAAAAAAAGTACTGAACAAATAATGTATCTGTCAATCAAGGATTCTAGTCCCAGCAAAATAATTATTTATTTCAAAAAAGCCAAATAAATAAGTATTCAGACATAGTAAAACTAAAAGATTTTGTCATTAATAAATCCACACTATTAGAAATGTAAAACAAAATTATTTAGGAAGAAGGCAAATAATACCAGATGAAAATGTAAATCTATACAAAGGAATGAAAAGCACTAGAAATGGCAAGTACATAGATAAATATATAAGATCTTTTCTTTTTATTTAAATATCTTTAAAATATAATTGACTAAACAAAAGTCAAAACAATCCAGTTTTGGATTTAAAACTCAATTAAAAGTAAAATATACAGTAAACAAAAGCACAAAGTTTGGGGAAGGAGAAGTGGAAGTTGGGTATACTACTGTATACTATGAATCTTTATGTCATGTAAATGACTATAATAAATTGAACATGTAAGTAGTCACTAAATATGAAAACAAAGAGCTACAGCAAATAAGCTAAAAGGGAATAAAAAGGAATAATAAAAACATCCTATTAATCCAAAAGAAAGCATTAACAGAAGGGAAAGGAAACAATGAATACATGGCTCAAAGAGAAAACATATAGTAGGATGGTAAGTTTAAACCTAATAATATAAGTAATCTCATTAAATGTAAATGGTCTAAATAACCCTAAATATAATGCAGAGATTGTCAGATAGTACTAAAAACAAACAAAAAACCAGTGATATGCTGTGAATAAGAAACATACTTTAATATTTCAAGTCTAAAGACACAAATGGGCTAAAAGTAAAGGGATGGAACAAGTTATACGCATTCTTATTATTCACAGTAGTTATATTCTATAAAGTTACCATGCACAGTGAATTTGTGAATACTGAACTATTAGTCCTAGGTGAAATCGTGTGTGTGCATGCATGCATGGGCGTGTACACATATCTCAAATTATCATCTTGTTCTAGTCGATTCTGTTTTCTTTGACAAAAGAGAAAATGAGGTTCAGAAGGATTAAGTGGCTGACTGAAGCTTCCCTATTAACAGGTGCCCGAGCTGGGATTAGAATACTGTCCAACTGGCCTCAGAGCCAAAACTTTCTGGACTGTACTGTATTGCCCTCAAGTGGCTCTGTCCTCCTGTCATCTTTGTGTGAGACTGAAACAAAAAGCCAGAATGTCACCTTGTTCAACCTCAGCTGGGAATCTGGGTGTCGGGCAACTCAAATTTTTTGCCATAAAAATAACTGAAAGCACCACAGATAATAATTTTGGGGTTACAAATAATTTTTCACTAGTAGAAGAATTTGCAAATACAGAACCTACCAATAATGAGAATAGATTATACCATGGCAGTATTAATCAAAAGAAAGCTTGAGTGGTTATCTTAATCAGATAGTGCAGAATTTATAACAATTATGTTATTAGAGATAAAAAGGCAATTTCATAACAATAAAGGGGTCAGTTTATTAAGAGGACATAACAATTTTAAATATTTACACACCAAGTAACAACTTCAAAATACATAGGCAATTATGGATAAAGTTGCAAGGAGAAATAAATCTACAATTATGGTCAGATATTTTCATATGTCTCTCAATAATTGATAAAACAGTTAGACATAAAATTAGTAAAAATGCAAAGCAGTATAATCAACTGACTTAGTTGACGTTTGTGGAACATTCCACCCAGCAACAGCAAAATGCACCTTCTTTTCAAGTGGACACCGAACATTTACTGAGATAGATCATATACTGTGCCACAGTATTTTTAAGGTTCAGCACATTGGAAGGGATTCAAGTCATGCAAACTACATTCCCTGACCACAGTGGCATTGAATTAGAAATCAATAATACAAATAATAAAATATTTAATATCCTCAAATATTATATACTTCAAAATACCCATATATTAAAGAACAAATCAAAAGGGATATTATAAAGCATTTTGAGCTGAATGAAATGAAAAAGAACAGTGAACTTGAGAGGGCTACCATTGATTTCAAGACTTCTTATGAAACTATAATAATTAAGTCTACATAATACTATTATAAAGATAGATTGATCAATGGACATTTTTTCTTAAAACAGAAAATTGTCCATTATATTTGGTGACATGTGGAATCATAATTGATCTTGTCTAGATAATATTTGATGCAGTGATTGAGTAGAAAGCTATATTTCAGTAGACTGAGAAGTGAATAAAGGACTCTTGGATAGTATGGAAGAGCAAGTTCATATGGAAATTCCCTGTTCTGTTCTAAACACAGTGAAGTTTGTTTTTAATATTCAAAAAGTAAACTCTGTGGGTCTAAACAACATTGAACAAACAACAGCCAAGTGCTGAAGCACTGGCTTACTGGCTCTAGGATAAAAAGCAGGCTGTGTTAGTTGACTTTCAACTCCTGCAGGAGAATATGGACAAGAAGCCCCTGTGAGAATCAGGGAACCAGAGCTAGGCGTGCCAGTTATAACAGCTCTATCCTTTTTCAGGGGATGGGCAATACTAAGCCTCCGCCTAGGATATGAGAAAGAGAAAAGAGAGCCCCAACCCTGGTCACAGTGCTGAGGATGGTTCTGGCCTGAGGACTAGGACTAGCTCAGCACCCTCCCTGCAGGACTAGGACTCCAAACAGCCCATTATACCTACTTCTGGGGGAGGGTCCCAGAGGCCAAGCAGCACTAACAACAGAACTGCCAGACCCAGAGGAGTAGACAAAGAGCCACAAGCTCAAGGTGAGCTGGCACACTAAGGTTTCAAAGCACAGGAGGGAAATTCATACATAAGTTAGCCAATAAGCCCAAGAGATGGGAGGGAAATTAGGGAGAAATCTGAAAGCATCTTTGAAATCACTGTGTTTAAGATCTAAGAGGGAAAGAAGAAATAATATACATAAAAAATAAAAACAGGAAGCTTTAAAAAATAGGTGGATGGCTATGAATCAGAAACAACTGGATATGAAAAAGAACCAATTAGAAATTTTGGAGAGGAAAAATATGTATTTAAATATAAAACCTCTGTAGGTACTATAAACTCTAGACTAGACACAGTTGAAGATGGAATCAGTGAAAATGGAAAGCCATACAAAGGAATTTATCCAGAATACAGAGCACAGATGAAAAATATGAAAGAGATCTATAAACATGACAGATCAAGATAGATTGAGGTGCTCCAAACTACTTTTAACAGGATTTTTTTTATAACTAGAAAATAAAAGGGTGGGACAGAGAAACGATTCAAAGGAATAGTCACTGAGAATTCTCCAAAATTGAAGAGGGGCTCATGTCCTCACACAGAAAACACAGAGAGTGCTGAGTAGGAAAAATAACCAAAAATCCAAGCTTAAAGATGCTGAACTTAAACTTCAAGCATCAAAGGACAAGGAAAATAGTATAAAAGCTGTCAGAGGGTAAATTTAGTTAACATAGAAATGAATAAAAGTATAAGAAAGAGCCAGTGTAGACACTATTTCAAAAATACTAGGTGTAAAGAAAAATGGGAAAAGGAAGTATTAGCTAAAAGGGGACAAGTTATAAAGGAAGGAAGATTATTTATTAAATGGGAGAGACAACTGGTTAATAAATTATGGAGGAAAACTAATAAAGGGATTAAATATAGGAGAGAAGGGATGAGCCAGAGAAGGTATCTAGGATGAGGGTGAAGGTGTTGACTTGGTGGGACCCAGAGTCCTTGTGACCAGAGGGGTGGGGTGTGGGGAAGTGGAGAGGGAGGTTGGCCTGGGGTTGTGGGTGTTCCATTTCATTCCTGAAGTGGGAAGAGATACCCCTGAAAATAAGGAAAGGACAAAGTTGATGATGCAGTAGGTCATTTATTCATTCCCGCATTGTTTATAAAGTACCTACAGGTACTAGGGACATAGAGTGAACTGAGTGAGGACTCACAGTCCTTGGGGGCTGCAGCAGGGCTGAAATACACCAAAGATTTAAAGAGGAGAGGAAAGAGGAAAGCAGGGACCAGACCGTGGGGTGGTGCTTTCCCAAGCATCCTTATTCTGTCAGCTTGACTTCAAAGGTGTGGGCTGCTTTGGCATCACTAACGAGTAGTCCTACTGAGCTTGGGATTGGGGCACCCGGGGTGGGTGAAACCAAGGGTAGATCCCACCAGAGACGAGCACACTCTTCACCAGCCATTGTCATGACTTGAACTGTTTCTCATGCTGCAGTTTTTCTTCTCCAGTGGTTCCATTTGGTGAAATCAGGAGTGACGTGACTGAGATTCCCTTTTCTCAGAGACTCACTCTTTTATTCAAGAAATGTGCAGAGCACCTTCTACATGCCAGGCACCATTGTGGGGGTTATCATGAATTAAGCAGCCATGTCCCCACTTCATGGAGCTCCATTGCAGTGGGGACAGGCAATGAACAATTGGCCTCCAGTGAACATGTAAATTACACGACTGTGATGAGCTAACGTCTTGGGGGCAAAGGAAAACTGGAACTGGAGCAGGAGCAGAAGCAAGGGGGCCTAAGGCTGCAGGGGCAGGCAGCACCGTGAAAGCAGCAGGCAGGTCTCTAGGAGGTGGTATCTGAGCCTTCCAGTCATGCAAGGGTCCTGCCTTGCAGCTCTGAGGGAGGCGAGGGCTGTGGGCAGGGGCACTGGCACTGTGCCTCTGAGGTGGCCAGAGCCAGTCCTGTACTGATGGAGGCAGACGGAGTGGCCAGGAGGGCAGCGTGGCTGAGGGGAGAGTATTAGGAGGTGAGGTCTGAGCTTTCTGGAACACACTCTCTTCTTTGGCACCTGGATGAGGCACAGGAAGGCGGCCAGGAGGTAGAGGCCAGGCGCTCACAGCCCAAGGGCACAGACCCTGGTGTAGTCCCCGAGGCTGAGGGCCATGCACTTCCCTGGTGGGCCTTCATCTGCTTCCAGGGACTCTGGGCTGAGGGAAGGAGAGTCAGACAGCTGAGGGGAGAGATGAATAAATCGCGAGGAGCAGCCTCTGAGTCAGGGTTTCCAGGGTGATTAAATGACCCAAGGCCCCTGGATCTGGGTGATTGCCTGACCTGCTCTCCTTTTAAACGTGGAGCTGTGTTGGTGAGGATCAAATGTTTCAGATTTCCAACCCAGCCGAAGACCTGAAAAGAAAGAAAGAAAGAAAAACACGTAAATCAGCCTTTCTGTATTTCACCTCATAGTAACAGCAGGCCTCCTGAATCCCAAAGAATCCAGGATCACATAATTAGATCTTGCCAGCGCTTCACACACGGCTGTGTCAGAGGAAGGCCCGACTCCCAGATGGAGAGCTTTGTATGTCTCACAGCGTTACTTCCCGTGGCCTCCAAATGCTGTTAGGATTAACGAGTACATAGTTGAGGGCTGAGAAGATTGTTTTTATTGCGTGTATTTTCTTTCATGCTCTGAAGCCATGAATGCCACAAAGTCTGCTGGTAGAAAATGATTACAGTGTGACATAATTTTTCTCTGCCTTAAGAATGCACAGCAGCTGGATGTGAGCTGCTTGGTGCTGCCTGGTCCACTTGGTATAAAGCCGTGTCTGATGCTCAGCCTGGGTCTCTAGTTTGGCCAGAATAGCCCAGGACACAAGTCACCATTCCCCTGGGGATGTTCATTCTCTCCCAGCGTTTGTTTCATCATATGTATTAAGGAGATGATGCCTTGAAATTACTAACAAGCATAGTAGCCAGATTACTTTTAATGTGGTCCTGTGTTTAGAGGGAACTGTATCTTTTCAGACGGGAGATTTTTACAAATGTTACAACTTTCAGTCTCTAACATCTTTAAGAAGTTTTTGCAGGCAGCAAGGTGGCGAATCCACAGTTGTAAGCCTCCAGTTTTATAAACCTGGAAGCCTGGTGCTTCGACCTGCAGGCACAGCAGCAAATGCAGGCAGATGGCAGCAGGGTGGTGGGCAGCTTCTCCTCCAGTCTGCTACTGGGAGAAATGTCTGCTGCTTTCTTCCTGCAATTGTCCCCAGCCAAGGCAGCTCTCACATGCTCAGCCCTCACTCAGCAAGGTTGTATGCCCGGTGTGGAAACCAAGGACCAGCCAGGCCAGTTCAGGGGTCAAGAATAAGTAGAGTCAAGCTTGATCAGCTTGCATGCAGTGGTGCTTAATAATTCAGGGGACATCTTGAGGCTTCACTGAGATGCTTTCACAGGCTTTACTTTTATGAGCATTTTAAACAATATTTCAAAACCATATTTTCAAACATTTTGTGAGTGCTTCAGCTTATCACAGCAGAGAAAATTAGAGCAGGAGTCCCCAACCCCCAGGCCACAGATCAATTCCACACTGTGCCCTGTTAGGAACTGGGCTGCACAGCAGGTCGTGAGTGGTGAGTGAGCAAGGAAAACTTCATCTGTATTTACAGCTGCTCCTCAATGCTTGTGTTACTGCCTGAGCTCCACCACCTGTCAGATTAGCACGACATTAGATCCTCATAGGAGCACAAACCCTTCTGTACATTTGAGGGATCTAAGTTGCATGCTCCTTATGAGAATCTAATGCCTGATGATCTGACACTGTCTCCCATCACCTCTAGACGGGACTGTCTAGTTGCAGGAAAACAAGCTCGGGGCTCCCACTGATTCTATATTATGGTGAGTTGTATACTTATTCACTGTATATTACAATGTAGTAATAATAGAAATAAAGTACACAATAAATGTAATGCACTTGAATCATTCCGAAACCATGCCCCTGCCCCAGTCTGTGGAAAAACTCTTCCTTGAAGCCAATCCTTGGCATCAGAATGGTTGAGACCACTGCTTGGGTGTAGGGCCCTCGATCCCCTGTGCTTTGGAAGTTAAGAATTCATTTTCAGGGTTTCTTGGCCTGTTTCTCCGTCTGTGAAGCGGCCAGGTCTAGAGAAACTTCAGAGAGAGGCTGTGAGTACTGGAGGAAGAAGCCTGAGATGAGTGTGCACTGCAGCGGCCTGGCAGGCCTGGCAGGCTACAAACTAACCTTTCAACCCGCTCTCTCTCCAACCCCGCCTCCAGCTGCCCACTCTGCAGCCCAGGCTCAGGACCGGCCAACCGCCACCGTGTCACCCCTGCGCACTCAGAACTCTCCATCCCGCCTGCCTGCCACCAGCCTCAGGCCCCACTCAGTGGTGTCCCCGCAACACAGCCACCAGTCCCCAGTGCAGATGTGTCCACGGCCGGCCATCCCCCTCATGTCAGCAGCATCAGCCATCACACCTCCCAACGTCAGCGCCGCCAACCTCAACGGGGAGGCTGGAGGGGGGCCCATCGGTGGTCTGTCCACATCTAGCCCCACCAACATGGGATGCAAACTAGACGAGAAGAAAAGTGAAAAGGTAAGAGGCCCTCCCGGGACGAGCCCAGGGCTCAAGGCCAGCTGCTTGCTGTAGCTCTTTGGCACTAGATGGCAGTGGCATTTTGTGCAATTGAAGCTTGAATGTTGGCACCAAGTACCTGCCCCTAGATGAACCAGGCACGTGACAGAGGGAGCTGAACCACCAGAGCAGCTGGTTGGAGAAAAATCAGGCAGGCCTCAGGTGCTGGCTGGGCCAGTGCAAGTCCAGCTACAGTTCTCATGCAAATCAGAAAAGGTGTCCCCTCCTGAAAATGCCTTAGTTCCATCTGTTGTAAAATCATTGTAATATTTGTTAGACTGAGATATTTATTGTCACGTGCTGGGATAGTGTAATAATAAATATACAAATCTACATGTGCAGTGTGAACAGCACCTACTCCCTTCAATATGTCATCCTTGTGCAGTCCACATCCTGTTAAACCATATGGGACAGGCCTATTTCCTGAGGAGCAATGAGAAAGAACAGGAGAATGCTGACCTGAGAGCTGGTATGCATAGCATTTTTAGCTATTATTTTAGTCATGAAGGGCTGATTTCATAAAGGGCAATCTCAGTTGAACAAACTTGCTCCACTTGCCACCCAGCTAGATATTAGATTAACCAGGATGGGAAGCCAGACTTCTAAATCAGTGCTGTCCAGCAGAAACATAATGCAAGCCACAAATCTAATTTTAAATTTTCTAGTAGCTACATTTTTAAAAGGTAAAATTGATTTTAAAATAAATTTAAAAGGTGAAATTCATTTTGATAGCCTATTCTATTAAGCCCAATATCCGGCATATTATTGTTTCAACATGTAATCTGTATTTTAAAATAGTTGATGAGATATTTTACTATTTTTTAGTACATGAAGTTTTTGGAAGCCCATATGAAATCCAGTAAGCAATTCTCCAGGGCTCAGGGCCCACGTACTGCCTGAGGCTGTATCCCTAGGGTGTTGGACTGCGTCCTGGGCTAGGAGCCACTCTGAATTGGCTTTGCTGCCTGAACAGGTTAGGGATTATTCTCTCTTGGCCTGACTGATTCTGTGAATCTTTTGACATCTTTCCATGTGAAATCAGTCTTTGGATCGGGACTTCTTAGCCAGGCCTTAGATGGGCACGCTGGGCACTAGATGGTGTGTTTTAGGTAGGGACAGCCTCTCCCTCTTTCTCGAGGACATTGTCAAACCCAGCGCTGACTCGGCAGGCTCTCTGCCCATCACCCTGGAGGCAGATCCTGCTCCTCCCTCCTCAACAAGAGCTGGGAATGCTGCAGACATGAGCCTTGCCAGATTCTGCAGGGCCTCAGCACCTCCTGTGTGATTCAGTCCAGAGTGATGGTTGTCCCCATGCTGACTGGTGTGGCAGAGGTGCTCTCAGCCTGCAAAGCTCAGATCTGCTCCAGCCTAACAGGGCACCTGGCATGAAGGGCAGTGGGTGCTTTGTATTTTGCGTCTATCTGTTTGAAGATCAGTTCAGTCTTGAATCTGTTGCTTTCCACCAGCACTGGTTAGGAGATGTGGCTAGGTCTCATCAGGAGGGCGAGGTGGGATTCACGGTCTTACCCTCTCACTTAAACATCCTTCCTTCTTCCGAGCTGCTCAGGAAAAACCAGTGGGCACACTTGGAAAGAAGGGACCATAATAGTTCCTTAAGCATTTCTAGTTATTTGCCCAAGAATTCTCTATATCTAGCTTGTGAAGCAGATGCGACTGGCTTCGATATGACCATTACTGAGTGGGTTTCTGTGACACTGAGTCCTGTAGGAATCTACATGGAGGACAATGCTGTTCCCCATCATCAGCCACCTAAGTGTGGAGCTAATGAACACCAGCTGGATCTGCTCCCACCCTGCTTGTTAGACATTTTGCAAATATTTTGCTTTCACTTAAGGTTTATGCCCTCTAACAGTTGTGCTATATCAGCAAAGAACACTTGAGTCCAGAGGACATCCCACCATCTGTCTTGATGAAAGGCATCATGCAGGGACACCCCGCCTCAGTGGAAAGCTGTGCATACAGTGGCTCAGCCTCCTCCTCCCCTGACAGCTCCCGAGTCTCCATGGGCAGTGGAAGTGCACAGGCCACGCTTGGGGCTGGGCACATGCTGTGGACGCACAGGGAGCAGTCCACTCTGTGCTCCAGGTAGGAGGGGAAGTGGTCTTTGTGAAGCCATGTGAGCTTGTGTCCAGAGGTTCAGCAAACCCCAGCAGTGAAGCACGTCACCCTCCCACACATTGTGTGTGCTTTTCATTCCCACCTCTCATAACCAACAAGACAGCACTGGTCTACAAAACCACCTGTGAACATTTTTCCCGTCTGTGTTCCCATTGAATTTCTCCTAATTTGCATCAAGACCCAAAACATCTACAGCTGCCATTTGTAACAAAAGAGCAGAGATGATGGTCATTTCAGTCCGATGCTCAGAAGCAAGTGAGCCTGTGTGACCCGCACCAGGCAGGCTGGGCTGGGCTAGGGGGCCGGGGTGAGCACACTCCTTGGAGGCCACTTCCTATGCCCCACCCCACCATGACTACACTGAACAAGCTTCCCAACTTTGAGCAACTTGGTCATAGATGTGCACATGTCTAATGTTATGGCAAATGTTTTTTTTTAAGCATTTGGCAGTGTTCTCAAGTCTGTTTCTGTTATATTTTCTTTGGGAAAAGACAATGAGCTCCTGGCTCCCACGTCCACCGAGACACACACCTAAGTGCAGTGCAGTTTCCTAGCGCTAATTTTCACCTGGGCCCTTTCTTCCATGTACCAGAGAGAAGTCGGGGTTGATGCAGCTCCTGGGTGCTATAGAGTAGGAAGTAATTTTTTCCTAGGAACATGGGAGTTTTATGAGCCATATCCGTGGGTGTGGAGAAGGAAGAGGCCCCAAAACCAGCTTTATGTTGTATGGTGTCAGTGGCTATGGTCAAGTTCTCAAGAAGCTGGTTCCCTGGAGAGTGGTCCCAGGAGGCTGGTCCCTGTGAGGCTGGTCTCTGGGAGGCTGGTACCTAGGAGGCTGGTCCCCTGCAGGCTGGTGCTCTGCTACTATATCCAGGAGGATTACGCCTTTGAGCTCTGCTCCCTACATGGCCCAGTGAGGTGTGAAGGCCTCCAGGAATAATGCAAGTGCAGACAGAGTGGCAGTTCTTTCCACAGACCGAGTCCTGAGCCAGGGCTCCTCTCTGTGCCCAGGCATCTGCCAGCCTATGCAGGAACCTCTCCAGCCTACTCACCCAGGTCTCTTCCTGCCCGCCTGCCTGATCATATTGCTCCCTGCAGGGCCTGCCCTGTGGCCAGGCCCCCAGCACCCACAAATTACACAGTAGAACTCAAATCTGCTTTTAAAAGGTGGTCTGCAGGATTTAAGTTATTCTTTTGCACTTAAAAATGAATTTTGTGCTTTCAACAATCATAGAACACTTTCTATTATGTCTATCCATGACAGATTTCTCGTTTTGAAAATGTATGAGCACATCAGCACCAGGTGGTATGAACCTTCAGGATACCTAAGTCCAGGGGAGAGTTATCCGGAAGAGAAGGGTGTCAATGCCTGCCAATGGGCTGTGTGCAGTCGGCATCCCTGACTACCTGGTTGACTGTCACTCACTCGCTTACTTGTGTCCAAAACCGTGACTCATCTGTGTATTGCAAGGAGTGTGAGGATGTACCTGGCAGAGCGCAGCCACATGGTTCATAGTGATAGAAGGGTTAACCCTGGCCTGGAGGAGCCAGAGTGTAGTACAGGTAAATAAGTGATTCATGGTAGGAGAGAGTAGGTGACAGACCTGCATGTGGGAACAGAGGGTCACCAAGAAAGGGGCCTGGTCAGCCTAGGTCAGGGGAGGCTTCTGGGGCACAGGTGGGAGATCCTCGGCTGAGGGCCAGCCTGAGCAGAGGCCAGAGGACGTGGCCCAAAGGTTAGGGCCAGGGATGAGAGAGGTAGCAGGTGGCCCTGGGAGGGCCTTGTTGCCAGCCGCTCAGCACTGAGAAATCTACTGGGCACTGGGCAGGAGGGTGCCATGGAAGTCCTGAGCACGGGACATGAGTGGTGCTCCTTGCTTCATCTGGGTTCTGAGCCCCTTGCTGTCCCTGGGCAGTTGACCAAGTTCACACTGTGAGAGTGCTCCTGCCGCTGCCTGACTTCTCTGGAGCCCTCTCCTGGGTGCTGAGGTTCCCCAAGGCTCTACGGCAGCATTTTTCAAATGGTCAGTCCAGTGGATTGGGACCCGCATTTTTATTTAGATTGGATGGGATAAACAGAATGAAACAGAGTAGGTGAGAACTTCATGCTGAGCACACAGTAGTGACGGTATACTGGGGGAGTTTCTGTGTTGTTGTGTGGGGGGTCCTGACATAAAACTTAATTCCAAAACATCTCAAAGCCTTGGGTTGACAGCCCCTGCTCAAAGAAGGCACCTGGTGATGTTTGTAGACTAAAGAGAATTGGAAAAACTGCTAACCAGTAAGTTTTCACTCCCACGACTTATGGGAAATTCTTTATAGGTCAGAAAAAAAAAGTTAACTTTCTCTTTATGTGTCTGGTAGTTTTAGTTTCAGTGAGTAATAGAATATTGAAACTTGAAAGGGCCTTGAAAGATGTTTTATATTAAAACTCTCCATTTTCCATGATGTTCCTGAGGCTCAGAGACCTTGAGAGGCTTGCCTGGGGCCACACAGCATCGGCAGTGGAGCTGGCACAGGAATGCTGGCCTCCTGCCTCCTGTGTCAGGTCCAAGTGCTGACTGTGGTGACCTCCCCAGTCCCTGGGAGGCCATGGCCTGTCCAAGAGTCCCACCGTGAGATGTCCAGGGGAGCGGCTGCCAGGAGACCATAAGGTTGGCCTTGGGCGGAGACGGTGTCTGCCTTCTGGATCCACATTGGACTCAACCACAGCTGGAACCCGTGTGACAGTAAATCACTTACCAAGTCCATGTGGATGGCATGACCTACATAATCAAGACTCTGCAAACCCAATTTGGTCTGCAAGGAACAGAGGACCTGACAGAGTAACCCATAATGACAACAGTAAGGCCTGGCCTTCAGCATGGAGGCTGTGGGACACATGTATGCACCCACCCATTACATATATGTATATCTCATACATATGGCACGTACACTTATGATATTATATAGGATTATGATTATATTTTTAATGAAAAACCAGGAACATCCAATCTGAAGAAATCTTGAGGATAAAGCTCTTTTGAGTAGCCAGGCAGCTCTCGCTAAAGTGGAGAATTGCTGGCTTATAAATGTGTTTCCTGTCAAGTGGAGGCTCCCTGCCATAGGCAGACCTGTACTCATCTATCCCACTTCTGCTGACAGGCAGCCTGGGAAGCCAGCCTCTGCCAGCCCTCATCCCAGCTTCTCCAGGGTTACCAGCGCCGTTCACTTCCAAAGTGACAGCTACATTGCTGGCACAGGCTGGCCACGTGCTCCCACCAGCCAGGGTCGGGAGGGGCCTGCTGCCACCTGCAGACACTGGCATCAGAGGTAGAAGGAACTGGATGTGACCTCACCCAGAACTGAACTCACCCACGTGGGAGCCACCATGCAGGCCTTAGAGGAGACCTGCCCACCAGCCTGCTCACGGAGTCCCTCAACCCATGCTCTTTCTTCAGGTGCAGCCACAGCCTGAAGCACCCCTGGGCTCCCAGGCCCATGAGGGGTCTTGGGAACTTCAAGCCTGCCCTACAGCAAAGTCACTGAGGAGTGTGACTGTCCACCATGGGCCATGGAAACCACCTCCACCCTGGCCACTCGTGCCTGGCAGCTCTGCTGGCCAGTGGCACTGGCATTGGCTGGGCAGAAGGGCTTGCAGAGTCAGCCCCATGTGGCTGAGAGTACCAGCTACTCATGGCCTCTACCTGATCCCCCACTGTCAGGCTGCCTTCCGAGGGATAAGGGGAGCCAGTGGGGCTGAAAACGAACCCATCCTGAAAGCATGAATCCCAGCTGCCAAACGACAACATTCTGAAGTTTTCCAGGCAGCCTCTTTTGGAAGGTGTATGTGGCTGGAACATCACTTCCCTGATGACAGGGGTGGCAACCTGTTTCTTTAAGTTAGGAATGTCCCATCAGAGCACAGGCCCTGTGTAGGGCAGGGAAGTGGCCCAGCCTGGTCTGAGCAAAGGTCAGTGGTGGCCTGGAGGCTTCTCTTGTTATCTGCACCCTCCCAGGACAGCAAGTGAAGCAGGCTGCCCCCAGTTCTCCTGTGGAAACTCCGTGGCCTCTACATTGGGATGAAACTCTGGATGTCAGCATGGTTGTGAGCGCCGGTAACCTTTCAGGGTACAGTGTGGACATGAAGTCTAGAGAGGCAAGGTGACCTGCCACAGGCCACACAAGTACAACACTGGGAATGCGACCAGGCTCCGTGATACCCACAAGTGCTCACTCACTGTTCTCTGCTACTACTGGTCAGCTTCTCCTCTACGGAGAAGAACTGAACCTTCAGGAAGTGGCAGGGACAAGGGAAGGAGCAGGAGCCACAGTCAGTGGCTTGACTGTGAGTAAGCTTGAATTTGGAGAAGGAAGGCACAGTGGATTAATCAGCATGGAGGCTGGACCTGGGGTCGGCTGCCTAGTGTGAATCAGGCCTCCTGTTTACCAACTGTGTGACTTCAGGAAAGCTCCTCCACCTTCCTCAGTTTCTACATCTCTGAAATGAGGATGATAACACCTACCACCCTGTGTTGTTGGGAGGAGTACATTTATTTAGTTTGATGAAAGCATACCATAGTACTTAGGACAAAAATATTAGAAATGATTATTAAGAATTTGATAGTTAATTGAAGTCTGGATCCCAAAAGAACTTTATGATCAGACAGATGTAAAACTTACATCCCTGAAGCTTTTGTGAAAGATCAAATGGGGTGTTAAATTTTGTAATTTAAAAAAATTATATATAATATATGGATGTATATGCTTATCCATCACCAAATTGAGAGATGCAGGCTACTCAGAAGGGAGCCCTAATTGGATGGTGCAAGCTATGTGTGAAATGGTATTTATTCATCTCCTCAACCCCTGGAGATTCCATTTCCTGATTTACTTATCCTATGTCCACCAACAAACACAAACAGAAACAGATGTTTAAGATTTCAGTTTTATAACTTACCTATAGCCTGAACAATGAAGGGAACTCAAGAAAACTATTATTCAGAAGTAGGGTTTCAACTGCAAAGCATTAAAACCAAAATCCATTTTAAAAATAATAATACACTTTAGAAAAGGAAAAGGATTTGTGAGTCATGTGTAATAATTGTGGGGGTTCTGCCACCCTCCCCAAATGGCACTGACTAATAACACATAACTAATCAGGATTACTGTGGATCCTACACTCTAGAGCAACATGAGCCGGGCAAGCAAGCAGTGCCTGTGACAGTGTGGCTGGGGCGGGCGATGCACACACTGCATGGCCAGGAGCCTCTGGCGCAACTCGATTTCTCACGTCAAGTCTAGATTCTGTTCTGCAAAATTCTGCCGCTGTGACTGCCTTCTTTTTCAACAGATATATTCTCACGCTGCTTTCAAAGACATGGGATTTTTTTTCCAGTTGTCTATGCCCAGAAAAACTCAGTGATGGCATCAGTTCAAAAGAAAAGCAAGCACACACCCCATAAACTACATCAGAAGGTAATGCCCACACGTTGGACCCAGCTGTCTGTCCCTCCCAGAAGGCAACAAAGTCAGCATGGCGTGGCATCTCTGAACATTCCACAGCACTTGCCAGTGCTTTCCATTTTGGTCCCACAACTGAGGGCAATGCCAAGAGAGAACAGAGAGTGCTGGGTCGGTATTCTGTTTGTCGTGGTTTTATTTATTTTTTTTTTTCGGCACTCAGACCATGTGATGGGGGAGCCAGGGAGGGTACTCTGTCACCTCAAGGGATTAAGACAGCTTCATACCATCATCTCCCTCTAGGGGAGGCCACTCCTGGGACAGATTGGTTTTTATTTGCCTGATAAGTTATGTGCTTGCTTAGTAATTCCTTCCAGGCTACATCTTAATAAATTACAGTACACATTTGTATATAGCATAAGAATGAAACTCATTAATCTTTTCAGAGGATTCACACTCTATCTAGATCTCAAATAGAACCAATAGGTCAACTTCATGAAGATGTTATTGCTATAGTATTTCTTTGTAAGACCAGTAGAAATGGCTAGATTTATGGTTTCATCACCTGCCTTCTAACTCTTATTTGTTCTCTCCTTTACTTTAAGGTCACCTTACAACTCCCCTAGACTTTAGTTTGTTTAGTGTTAAAATGGAAATAATGTCTTTTTCTACTCATGGAAATATTGTGAAAATTAATTATTGGTTTGTTTCAGTTAGGAGACTACCGAGAAACAGAACCAGCAGGGGTGGGGGTGGAGGAAGAGAGAGAGAGAATTATTTATTTTAAGGAATTATGTGATCATGGAGGCTGGCAAGTCTGAAATCTGTGGGGCACCCCAGTCAGGAGTTGATGTGCAGTCTTGAGGCAAAAAACCATTGTCCACAGGATGCCTCTGATTGCTCTTAAGGACTTCAGCTGATTGGGCAAGGCCCACCCACATTATCAAGGCATGAGCGTTCAGTAATCTCCTTTACTTAAAGTCAACTGGCAGTAGATGTTAACACATTTGCAAAATGCCTTCAAAACAACATCTAGATTAGTGTTTGCCCAAACAACTGGGTGCCTACCTAGCGACACTAACATAAAACTCACCATCGCCATCCACCCTTTGTCAGCTTGACATCTCCCTAAACTGTAAGTTTCCACATGAAGACAAAAGCGAAGTCGTGCTGCTGCCCAACACGCTGCAACAAGCCTGAGTACACCAGCAGTGCGCACACCCTTCCCAGAAGACGATTCAGAGTCTCTGAGGGATGCTTCCTCTTCTCCTTTATATCCTGAATTTAAATACTATCATATAATAATCACATATATAAAAGTCAGTATAACTTAAAGATACTGCTTCGTTGAGATAAGAAAGAGAATAAAACAAAGATACTGCTTAATATACACATTCACACAGGTATAGTCAAAACAGCATAGGAGGAAATACTTACAACAATTACAATCCTCATTTCTGTTAACTGTTCACATGGTCATGACTGGTATTTATAATTGCTTTGTCTACTATCCAATCTGTATTCCCCTTCCCTTCAGAAAGCGCCTCAGGGGACATGGAATCTTGATGGGATGACCCAAACCTTCACTCCTGAAGGGTCTGGGCCATTTGTAGTCCTGTCTGGATTGGGTGGTTGTAGATTCTCATTGACGTCAGTCACAGGGCATTGTGATTGAGAGCATGCTACGAGACACCCTTAGGGATCTCCTGTATTCCAGACGTGCTCTTGCCCACATCCACTATGGAGTGCAGTCCAGTTTCCTGTGGTGCTCAGGATCCGTCACCCCAGCCAGCACAGTAGCTCCCATCTTTGCCTTTGACTCGGAGGCGCAAGGATCTCAAAGTGGCTGGGTGGCAGTCTTAACTTCCAGCTCAATGGAATCATTGTTGTATTTCCTTATAGCAGCATTCCTCCCCCGGAACAAGGACCCCTAAATTAGTAGAGCATAATGTTGTGAGAACAAGAAGCAAACATTTTGCTAGTGGGTCACTAAGGGTCGTATTGAGTAGTGCCACTCCCGTTTCTGCCCCCTGATTCCTGGGTCCATGAGTCCTGGCGATAGGAGAAATAGCACCATATATTGGATGCTGATTCAGAGCATACCCAGCCCTTTGGAGGGTATTGCCGCAGCCCTGCAAGGGACTGTCACCCAGATGGTGCTGTTACTGAGTCTTTAAAAGTTCATTTGATCATTCTATCAAGCCAGCTGCCAGCACAATGGGGAACATGGTAGAGCCAGTGAGTTCCGTGAGCACAAGTTCATTGCTGCACTTTGTTTGCTATGGAGTGAGCTCCTCAACCACAAACAGCACTGTGTGGAATACTGTGATGGTGGCGAAGGCATTCTGAAGTCTGTGGATATTCACTTTGGCAGAAGCATTGTGTGCAGGGAAGACAAATCCATATCTAGACTGAACGGTGTCTGTTCCAGTAAGGACAAAACACTACTGCCCCATCCTTGATGGAAGTGGTCCAAGGTAGCCACCCTGCCCCTAGGTGGCTGCTGAGCATCCTAGGGAATAACACCATTTTGAGGACTCACTGTTGTTCTTTGCTGCTGGTGGATTGGACACAGTGGTGGCCGTAGCCAGGTTGGCTTTGGTGAGTGGAAATCCATGGTGCTGAGCCCATGCATCACCTCCATCCACAGTGGCCACTCTGTTCATGGGCCCACTGAGCAATGACAGAAATGGCTGAGGAAAGTGGCTCAGTCATTGACTGTACTCCACAGAATCCCATCCATGAAATTACTAAAGTCCTCCTCTGCTGAGGTCACCCTTTTGTGAGCATTTAAGTGGGACACAAATTTCACCACGTTTTCCCATTCAAAGAGGCCTTTTCACATGTGCTTTTCCAATTTCCTTGTCACCAGTTTTCCAATTATGTTTCTTGTAAGTCCCTGACCAACCAGCCAAACCATCAGCCACAGCCTACGAATCATTAAACAATCAGACTTCTAGCCACTTTTCCTTCTAAGCAAAGTGCACAACCAGGGGCACTCCTCGAAGTTCTGCCCACTGAGAGGCTTTCCCTTCACTGCTTTCCCTCAGGGATGTCCCAGAGAGAAGCTGCAGTGCCACAGCTGCCCACTTTCAGGTGGCGCCTCCATATCTTGCAGAACCATCTGTGAACCAGGCTCGAATCTTATCTTCCTGTGTGATCCTTTGGACTGTCCAGGAGGCCACAGGTGCAGGCTGGGAGAGAGAAGGCAGCATAACAGGAGTGGAGACCATGGGCATTTAGGGCACTTTCTCATGTAACTTACTGGTGCCTTCAGGACCTGCTCTAGCCCAGTCACATATCTGTTCTTCCATTTAGTGATGAAATGCTGCTGTGCCTACCTGGCTTTATGTTTGGTGGGTCAGATAACACCAGTTCATGGTGGGCAGCTCTGGTTGTATGGTAATTGGTGGCTCATGGTCAAGCATTTAGTCTCTACCAAGATTTGGTGGCAGACCGAGAGCTATCTCTCAGAAAGAGAGTAGTTGTCCTTGGAAGACAGCAAAGCCTTGCTCCAAAATCCTAAAGACCTGTGCTGTGATTCACCTGCCAAAGGCTCCACATAGCATCCCTGTCTGCCACAGTGGTGCCGCAGGCACCATTGGGTCTGCTGGGGTAGAGCAGCTTGCACAGCAGCCTGGACCTGTTGCAGAGCCTTTTCCTGTTCCGGGTCCCACTGAAAACTATCGATTTTGGGGGTCACTTGGTAAATGGGCTGAATTAGTATACCCATCTGAGGAGGATGTTGTCTCTAAAAATTCAAAGAGGCCCACTGAGCTTTTTTATTCTGGCTGTAGGAGGAGCCAGATGCAACCACTTTTTCTCCACCTTACAAGGGGATGTCTCAGTGTGCCGCTACACCACCGAACTCCTAGAAATTTCACTGAGGTAGAAGTCCTCCAAATTTTAATCTATTTCCCATCCTCCAACATACAGGTGTCTTACCAGCAAATCTAGAGTACTTGCTACTTCTTGCTCACTAAGTCCAGTCAGCACAAGGCCATCAATGTCATGAGCCATTATGACATCTTGAGGAAGGCAAAGGTGATCACCATCCCTGAAAACTATATTGTGACATAGAGTTGGAGAATTGATCTACCCCTGAGGTGTGTTACTGGCCTTGCCTGCTGGAAGCAAACTGCTTTCATCTTTATTGACAAAAAATCACCAGATTAATCACTGCATGCCAGTTACCAAGAGGTAGGATGGATTAATTTGCTTAAACAACGAAACCATATTGATATGGCATCTGCAATTGGAGTCATACCTGGTTAAGCTTATGATAATCCACTGTCATTCTCCATGATCCATCTGTCTGGCACAGGCAGATCACCACCGCTGTATCCTTCCAGTCTTTGATGGCGGCACCAATCTCTGCAGTACCTCCAGGAATGTGGTGCTGCTTTTGTTTTACCATTTTCTGAAATAGAGGCAGGTGAGTGGCTTCCGCTGGCTTTTCTCACGTAACAGCCCTCGTTCCATAGGTCAGGAAACCAATGTGAGGATTCTGCATGTGCTGAGTATGTCTAAGCCAATTACGCGTTTCAGAACTGGAGAAAACTCACAGGATGGGTTCAGGGCCACACTGGAACCCTTGTGAGAAGGACATGAGATAAAACTGCACTGATCACCTGTGCTCCGTAAACCCTTCCCTGACTGGCAGACCATGGTGACGTTTAGCCCTCGTGAACTTAGGATCAGTTCAGATCCAGTGTCCAGCAGTCCCTGAAAAGTCTGATTATTTTCTTTGCCCTAATGTGCAATCACCCCGTGAGGGTAGATCCTTTGGGGAAGGCTGGGAGAAGGATTAACAGTGTAAGTTTTTGGTAAGGCAGTGGGGTCTTTCCTCAAGAAGACCTAAGCTGTAAATTCAAGGGGTTTGGGGTCTGTAAAGTAGCTCAAGTCTGGGAATTGATTGAGGGGTTGCAACTCTGTTATGTGATTCGAGTTACACTTCTGTTCATCAGACCTAGAACTCTTCGGTTTATACAGCTCAAGTAAGAATTTAGTAGACAGCCCATCTATTTCTCTTCTAGGAAAATGATGGACTGCCAGTTACCAGTTGATTACTGCCTTGACTGTGCTGTCTGTTTTGGTAACTTGTCTCATGGTATTACTGCCTGGTCGGCCTTGTCTTTGGTCATTGTGTGCCATCATGTGAGCCCTGCCCTCTTCCTCTGGGGCCTGGTCACTTTCAGGTATTCCATGGCCATAGTTCCCACTGTAAGGTCCAGCCTATGGAGAAGTATGACTCCAGAGCTTTTCAAGAGTGTGAGGACTCCCCCCCCAACATTTGTTTCTCACAATCGTGGTGAAAGGGTGTCCTCTGGACCCTCCTGGGATGGGAGAAAATATTAATTACTTCCAATTTCTGATTATTTTGCAACTTGGTAACAAACAGAGACACTGGAAGCAATGGGGAAGAAGCCATCAGTCCCCAGGCTCACAGAAGAGGAGGTGTTCATGTTTGTTTCTACTGCAGTCGAGCTATCTGAAGCTTTTAACACCTTGGAGAGATCTGGCTGCAAATGTTTGTATTAGGAACATGGAGAAGGATGCCCTGTGACATGGAGAGATGCAAGGGAACTGTCCTTTCTCCCTGTCACAACTCTGATTCCCTGAGCTGGGCTTTCAGGACTCTGACTGCCAGAGGTGGCGTAGACAGGGCAGGGGCAGACATTCAGAGGCTTCTCTTAGGATGAGACAGCTGTACAAAGTGTACCTGGCAAGAGGTCACCAAGGGAGGAGGAAGAGACTCTCTCGGGAGGGTCCCCAATTCACAGAACATAGCTCTGGAAAGGAGAGCAGATGGCATCTGTGCTGGTAGACCCGCCAGCCCCACCCAGCCAGCAGGCCAGGCTGCAGCATTTTTACAGGGGATCATTCAGGTCCTTCTAAAATACCTCCAGGGACAGGAGCTCACCACTTAATGAGGGAGCTTGTTTTATGGCTGGACTGACCTATTATCAAAAGGTTCATCCTCTTGTCAAGTAAAATCTACAGAGTCTACACACAAAGATACACATACATATACAAATACACGCACACACACACACACACATATACACATATACATACATCAACACATACACACAAATAACATTCACAAGCAATAACATTTATGTGCACACATCTACATGAATACACAACATGCATACACATACAAACACGACTACATGTACACATACACATTCTTGTGCATATAAAATGTGTACACATGTAAACATGTATACACATATACAGATGCATACACACATACATGCATGCATAACCTCACATGCATGCACATCCTACAGAGTTGATCCACTTCTGCCAATTCTGCTCCCTCAAAATCGAATTCCTCTTCTAAAAATAGCCCTTCTGATATTGGAAGTCATCTTTCCAAGACTTTTTTTAAAAAGAGATTTTATTTTTAGAGAAAACTTTGGTTCACAGAAAAATTGAGCAGAAAATATAGAAAGTCCTCATATACTCTCTGCTCCCACACATGCACAACCTCAGCTACTATCAGTGGCCTGCACCAAAGTGGTACATGTGTCAGGATTGATGAACCTACCTTGACACATCATTACCCAATGTCCATAGTTTACATTAGGGTTCACTCTTGGTGTAATCCAGTCTATGGGTTTTGACAAATGTATAATGATGTGTGTTCACCATTATAGTATCTTACAGGATAGTTTAACTGCCCTAAAATTCCTCTGTGCTCTGCCTGTTCATCACTTTTTCCCGTCTAACTCCTGGCAACCCCTGACCTTTTTACTGTCTTCATAGATTTACCTTTTCCAGATTGTTATACAGTTGGAATCATACACAGTGTTGTAGACTTTTTGCATTAGATTGTTTTATTTAGTTGTATGCATTTAAGTTTCTTCCATGTCTTCTCATAGATTAGTAGCTCAGTTGTTTTTAGCACTGAATAATATTCCATTGTCCAGATGTCCCACAGTTTATTTATCCATTCTTCTACCGAAGGACATCTTAGTTGCTTCTCAGTTTTGGCAATTAAGAATACAGCCACTATAAAAATCTTGTGCAGGTTTTTATGTGGACGTAAGTTTTCAACTCATTTGGATAAATACCACGAAGGGAGATTGCTAAGAGTATGTAAGAGTATGTGCTGAGATTGGTAAAAGTACGTTTAGTTTTGTAAGAAGCTGTGAACTCTCTTTCAAAGTGGCTGCACCATTTTGCTTTCCTACCAGCAATGAATGAGAGTTCTTGTTGTTTCATATCCTCACCAGCATTCAGTGTTGTCAATGTTTTGGATTTTTGCCATCCTAATAGTTAAATAGTGTTCTCTCATTGTTATTATAATTTGTAATTCCCTAATAACATCTGTATTAGGCCAGGGACAGGAGCTCATTAGGGAACTGCAAATTATAATAACAATTTCTTGCACTGCTATCAAGAAGCACCTGAAACTGGGTAGTTTATAAAGAAAAGAGGTTTAATTGGCTCATGGTTCTGCAGGCTGTACAGGAAGCATAGCAGCTTCTGCTTCTGGGGAGGCCTCAGGAAACCTCCAATCATGACAGAAGACAGAGGGAGCAAGGAGTCTCACGGAGCAGGAGCAGGAGCAAGAGAGAGAGGAGGTGCTGCATACATTTAAACAATCAGATTTCTTGAAAACTCACTCACTGTCATGAGGAGAGCATCAAGGGGATGGGGCTAAATCATTCACAAGAAGTCTACCTCCATGATCCAATCACCTCCCACCAGACCCCCCCTCCGACACTGGGGATTACAGTTCAACATGAGATCTGCTGGGGACACAGACTCAACCGTGTCAACACGTAACGCTGAGCATCTTTTCTTATGCTTATTTGCCACCTAAGATCTTTGCTGAGTTTTTAAGTTTTCTTATTAAGTTTTAAGAGTTCTTTGTATATTTTAGATATATAACATAGTTGTCTTTTGCAAATATTTTCTCTCAGCCTGTGACTTGTCTTCTCATTCTCTTGACAGTGTCTTTTCCAGAGCACAAATTGTTAATTTTCATGGAGTCCAATTTATTAACTATTTCATAATTGTATCTTTGGTATTTTATCTAAAAAAGCTAAAAGGCATCACTAAACCTAAGGTCCTCTAGATTCTCTAATATGTTATCTTCTAGGAGTTTTGTAGTTTTGCATTTTACATTTAGGTCCACAATTCATTCTGAGTGTGTGTGTGTGTGTGTGTGTGTGTCTATGTGTGTGTGTGTCTGTACGTGTGTATCTATGTGTATGTGTGTCTATGTGTGTATCTATATGTGTGGCATGTCTATACATGTGCATGTATCTATATGTGAGTATGTGTCTTTATGTGTATATATGGGTGTATGTATGTGTCTCTATGTGTGTGTGTATGTCTCCATACTCTGTGAGAGAAAGAAAGAGGCTGCATATTTAAAAGATTAGGCTGAGAACCCTCCTGCTCTGCTTGTGGAAATGTAAAATGGCACAACTACTTGGGATAATAGTTCAGCAATTTTTTAAGAAGTTAAACATGCCACCTATCACTCAGCCATTCCATTCCTAGGAGAAGCAGACCTACACAAAGACATACACAAAGGCTCCAGATCCATGAGGGATCCGGAGCAGCTTTATTTGTGACAGCCTCAGACTGGAAATGGCCGAAATGTCAATCAGTCGATGAATGCATGCACAGATGGTGGCTCAACCCTGCAAGGGGGCACCACCCAGCAAGAAAAAGAAACCAGCCGCTAATACACATAGCAATGGAACGGAAGCACAAAATCAGTCAAGAGCCAGACAGAAAGCAGAACAGCCACTGGAGGGTCCCTTGTCTATAAAACTTTGGAAAATACACACTCACGTTAAGTGACAGAAAGCAACTCGGGGTTTCCTGGAGGCTGGAAGAAGCCTTGGAAGGATGGCAGGATTCAGGGGACTGGGCCCACGGGGAGGGTGGTGGGAAAGCACATCGCCCAGATGCTGGGGCTGCTGCACGGGCATCTGCTCTGTCAAAACTTGTCAAATATATATGTTTAAAAGTTAAGACAGCACTTTATTTTTAAAAAGAACATAATGTATTTTTAAGTATATAGATTTTAGAGCCAGAAGAAAGGCGAGCATGATTTCCATATCTATTTGAGAAGGAGCATTTGAAGCAGCTCCTCTCTGTTTGATCCCACTGGGCACCTCTCTCCGGATCTGACCGTTCTGCAGTCCCCTGGCAGCAGTCAAGACAGGCCACCATGTGGAGGAACAGAGCCAGGCTGAGCACCCTCCGCACCCATTCACGTCCCACGCAGACCTCACCTGCCCATAACCAGCTGCACCAACACCCCAGCACGCAGGCCTGTGAACATGCTCCAACCCCGTGCGGGCTGCAGGGGCAGAGGCCGAGAGACCCTGGAGGGCCTCCTCAGAGCAGGAAACATTTCAGCCCTGAAGTGACATACATCACATTTGCCCACAAAGATTCCCACAACTCATTAATCACAACCACCTAGATACAGTTGTGCGTCACTTAACGAAGGGGATATGTTCTGAGAAATGAGTTGTCAGTTTTGTCTTGTGAACGTCACAGGGTGGACTCACACAAACCTAGATGGCACAGCCTATGACATAGCTAGGCTGTGTGGTGTAGCCTCTGCTCCTGGGCTAAAACCTGCACAGCATGTGACTGTGTTGAATACTGTGGGCAACTGTAACACAGCAGCAAATACCGTGTGTCTGAACATAGCTAAACATAGGAAGGGGAATGTGTTGCATGTTGTGTTAATGAGGGCTGCGACATCACTAGGCAACAGGAATTTTTTTCAGTTTCTTCGTCATCCTCTAAGACCTCTACTCTGGTCGGTCATTGACCAAAGTGTCCTTACGTAACACATTATGTTACTTGGTCCTACCGGATCCCAGAGCGGGCAGGAAGCAAAATGTTTCTGTGTGCCTGCCAAGAAGCCAGCACAAACAATGACCAGTCAGTATAAGAAAGAAGTTAGGCTGGGCATGGTGGCTCAGCCTTGTAATTCCAGCACTTTAGGAGGCTGAGACAGGTGGATCATTTGAGGTCAGGAGTTCAAGACCAGCCTGGCCAACATGGTGAAACCCCGTCTCTACTAAAAATACAAAAATTAGCCGGGTATGGTGGTGGGCAACTGTAATCCCAGCTTCTGAGGAGGCTGAGTCAGGTTAATCCCTTGAGCCTGGGAGGCGGAGTTTGCAGTGAGCCAAGGTCACATCACTGCACTCCAGCCTGGGCAACAAAGCAAGACTCCATCTCAAAAAAAAAAAGTTAAATTCAGAGCTTCTTCTCATGCTGAGGTTTTTAACCCTCTACAGCTTTGATACTGGAATTGCCTCCCCACTTAGTGCCAGTCTCCTGGAACTACCAGATGCATGTCAAGCACAAGGTCTTTTAAAGGGTCCGAGCCACCGGTCTTGGCTCAGGAGGCTATGGGAGTAGGACCAGGGCTGCAGGCTGAGGACACAGGCTGTGCAGGGCCTGTGGTGTGGCTTTGCACCTTGTAGCCCACACCATGCCTTTCTCCTCCACCCCAAGAATCCAGGCCCCTGCAGCATTCCATGTGCTTACACGGCATATTCCTTCTGTGCATTATGTGCTATCCCAGAATATTCATGAATGGGTGAGAATTTATCAAGAGAGAAGGGCCTGGATCTAACTAATCCTTAAAGACACCACCTCACTCACTGTGTCCTCCACTCTGCATCCTGGGGTGTCTGGCATAGGGCTGGGCCCCTGTGGCCCCTTATCAGCCCCAGTGCTTTGCTTTGGGGCCAGAACAGCCTGCCTGGCCTGCTTCTTTTCCATGCATGGATCCGCTGCTCTGTCGAGGAAGAGTTTGACAGTAATGCCTGTTGTGCAGGGGCCACAGTGATGTGTGCTGTGGCATGGTCTTCTGTGGCCTAATTTCATCAGAGCACAAAACTTAGGCTGCCTAGAAAATAAGTTACTGTGTCCTCTGTGTGTAACTTCTCCTAGGTGGGCCAGCAGTGGGAGCTGGGCCCCAGTGGCTCAGAGTGACATCAAAGCACTGATCTTGTGTGCTTCTGATTAAGGGCAAATCCGAAAGCTCCAGAAACCCAACAAGCAAATAGTAATAAGGCTGGCAGAATGCTGAAAAGCTTAACCATTATGTTTTTGCTGGGCAAAAGGTCTGACAGATCTCCTGAAGAAAAGCCAGAAAACTGCTTTTACTCAGGAGGTAGATCGGAATTTTTTCCAGCTGTTGGTTATGTGTGCAGTTTAGGGCCAGGCGTCTGTCCACTGCAATCACAGACGACCTCAGACATTCTTCTGTGGGGGATCTGGTCCTGGAGAGCAGTGTTCTCAGAGTACTTTCCAGAACATGTGAGCTGTTAAATGAACCTATGAGCGGATGTGCTTGATCCTACGAGCTGGAATTACTTAGTGTTGACCATTTTACTATTTGTGCATCCTGTTTGAGGGTTAGCTGAGCCCGTCCTAGTGTTGGTCAAGCACTGAGCTGTCTTGTGGCTAATGACAAATCCACCTTCTCAACGACAAGGATTTTGTCCTCTCTGGGGTGGCAGGGCGCTGTCTCCTCACCAAAGGCTCCAGGGACCTCACCACAAAAAGAGATGAGATTACTTTGGAATGATTTATTTCCTCATCAGTAAGTGATAGGAGTTAGAAGGATGACCCACAGCACCCTGCAGCTCTAGCCATGTGTGAATCCATGCTTGCATTTTGGGTAGACTCCCGTGCCATCTGTAAGATCATCTTTTACAGTTTTGCTGAATCTCAACAAATCCCTGGAAGCACCTTGTCAATCGTTGGTTATCAGAATTTGCCGTTCTTTATTGCACATCTGGGGAGACATCAGTTGCCCTCTGGTCATTCATTTATTTTTTATCCATTGACTTAACAAAATATTTGTGGAGCACCCACTTTGGGACAAGCCCTGGCCTACTGCTCTAGGCCAGAGCTGAACAAGGTGGTCTGGAGGAGGATAGGGAATTACACCAATCTCCCTGGGCTGGCTCTGATAGTGCCATGTGTGGGGTGCCTGGAAACCAAGAGACAGGGCTCCTGATGATGCCCAGAGCATTTCGGTGAGGCTGGGAGGGGACTTTAGGCCGAGGCGTGAAGGTGTGTGTGGCTTGCTTGCTGCGGCCTGGGCTGGTGGGGGATGGGTCATCACATAAGTAGCACAGCCAGAGGTGTAGACATGCAGGAAGTAGAGGTCTCGGCCCAGCCACCCCTGTTCCACAGGCCACAGATTAGAAATGCCCTTTACAGGGAAGTCAGCTTCAAAGGAAGCTGACATTTCATTCCTCCCCCTTCACGATAAGAAATCTCTTCTGTTGCCTGAGGCAGAATTAGTCCATTTTCACACTGCTGTAAAGAAATACCAGAGACTAGGCTGGGTGCAGAGGCTCACGCCTATAATCCCAGCACTTTGGGAGACCAAGGCGGGCAGATCACTTGAGAGTTCAAGACCAGCCCGGCCAACATGGTAAAACCCCATCTCCACTAAAAACACAAAAATTAGTTGGGTGTGGTGGTGGGTGCCTATAATCCCAGCTACTCAGGAGGCTGAGGCAGGAGAATGGCTTGAACCCAGAGGGTGGAGGTTGCAGTGAGCCAAGACCGCTCCACGGCACTCCAGCCTGAGCGACAGAGTAAGACTGCTTTAAAAAAAGAAAAGAAAAGAATACCTGAGACTGGGTAATGTATAAAGGAAAGAGGTTTGATTGACTCACAGTTTCACCTGGGGAGGCCTCAGGAAACTTAGAATCATGGTGGAAGGCAAAGGGGAAGGAAGCACCTTCTTCACAAGGCGGCAGGAGAGAGAAGAGAAAGTGAAGGGGAAAGAGCCCTCATAAAACCATCGGCTCTCACAAGAACTCACTCGTTATCACGGGAACAGCATGGGAAAAACTGCCTCTGTGATCCAGTCCTCTCCCTCCTTGACACATGGGGATTATAATGCTAGATGAGATTTGGGTGGGAACACAAGAGCCAAACCCTATCAGTCAGTGGCAAAATGTATTATTGCAGCAGCTCATGCAGACCCAGACACCATTCTATTTAAGGGGTGAGGACGTTGCTTTGCACGCCACCTGCTCCAGGACACATGCTGGGGTGGGATTTAAGTCTCTTTCTTTTCCACTCACCCCCTTGCTGTCTCAGGCTCACATACTCAGTAAGGCGGTCCCAAAAGCTTAGCCATAGGACACAGACTAATGCACAGCCCTGGATAGCTTGTCCTGCCTTTTTGCATGGGGCATGTCTTGTTAAACTTTTTCCACACCCTCTTTGCTGAGACTATGCAGACACAGGGAGAGCAGATGCCTGGCAGTTCTATAGAAGGCAGGGGCTGTGTGGACAGCAGTTCATGTAACTTGGTCTGAAGCAGGCCATTTTCCTACATGGTTATATTGGTAATTCAGGGAGGAGCACAGTCCTGGGTCCCCTGCATTGTGTGGCCCTGACCCTGTAGCAGTGTGCACCTGGATTCTGATATCTCGGCTTGTTTCACATTCCCATCCTAATTATTTTAATGTGATTAACAACCACCTGTGACCTCATAGCGGCAGCTCCTTATAGAAATGGAGGAGCAGTCGCCAGTTACAAATCAGACAGAGATTAAAGCCCAACTCAGGGCATTTGTGCAAGGAGGTACAGCCTGGTCAGGGTCTGGGCTGCTCCAGCAAGACAGTGATAGGAGGGGACCCAGCCAGGGGCCCCTCGGGCCCTCCTCACCTGCACTCTCGGTGGTCTCAGGCCAGTGTGTAGCCAGGGTGTCCTGGAAGTAGTCTTCCTTAAGAAGCACAGAAAGAGGAAACCCAAACCATCCTGTAGAGCTTTGGGGTTTCCCAGTAAGACTTGGCAAGCCAGCAGCCAGCAGGAAGGGTTTGTGGAAAGAAGAGTTTTGATTCATGGCGGCTGCCTCAGAAACCCTGATCCAACCGATGAACCACCTGCAGCTGCTTTCTGGTTGGATGAAGCAATTTCCATCCATCTGTTTCATTAAAAAAAAAAAAATTCAGGAAGTATGTGAGCTTGCCATACCTGACTAAATAATAGTGTGTTTAATCTTTCCTGTTTCATTCCAGACATCCTTCAGAAGGAGGCAAATTTTACAGAGATTTCACCTGAATGCATTCCATTTGATCTAATAATTTATGACTGTGTTGTATTTGTCCTACAGAAAGCCAGCCAGAGGCCCGTCGGAAACCCAGTACACGGCAAAGTTATCCTAATGGATGGAGCCGTGATACACCCAGACACAACCCAGGGCAGGCAGCGCTGCTCCAGCCTCTTATTTCTGTCCATCCTCCTTTTGGCCTAATTTCCTTTGAAGCAATTTTAAATGAACCAATGTGATGCTCTTAATTCTACCTGACTCGCAGGGCCTTTCCTACCTTGGTGAAAAGTTAGTGTGTTGGCTGAGGTGGCAAGGAAACAGGCTAACATGGTGTTGCAGCCTCAGATGCTGGGTCGCAAGGAATCTGAAGAGAACTGAGAGGCCAGCATTTAATCCGCTCTCAGCATTAACCCAAGTTAACTCTTGTGAAGCTCTGTGATAGATTTTCCCAGGGAAGCAGCTTTCCGCCTGGACAAACAAGTGCCTCATATAGGCCTGGGCTGGCCCCATTCTACGCCTGGGCACCACTGGGAGCCTGCAGCCAGGGCTGGGCCCTGGAGAGCTGGAGCCTCTTGGCTGTGGGCAGCTGTGCCCAGGCTTGTGGCCAGTTACCAAGCACAAGTGGACATCAAGTTCAGAATACAGCGTGCTCTGGGGCCCCATCAGCACTTGGCACCAAATTAGGACACATACAATGAGGTCTGAGCCCCCATTGTGTTTGCGGAGGCTGTGGGGGAGGTAAAATAGCAGTTACAGGCAATAAAGAGTGCCTGAGCAACAGAGCCATGCCAGGGTCAGAGCGACAGAGAAGAGGGAGAGAGAAATAAACCCTCCCTAACTACTTATCTGGGATTCAGAGAAGATGGTCTCTGAATGGAACCTAAAGCACAAACAAGGTTCGGGGGAAGGGATGCAGGAGGATATGTGTCCCAGGTGGGGGGAGGAGGCAGCGTGCCATGTCCTGCTGCGGTGCCCAGCTCACTCAGCCACCCACCCACCCCACCCACTCCTGCTTGCTCCAGGCTGCCTCCTCCCCTTTAACACTGAGCCTGAGAGACCTCTGAGCACCCCCCACACAGCTACCATCTTAGACGCAGGCTCTCTGGGGTGTCCCTGAACTGCTCTCCTTCTGCTCCTCAATCATCAGCAGTGCTGTCTTCACACCTAGGGTAATGCTGTCCTCCCACAGGGGTAGAAAGTTTTTATAGACTCTGTCCTGGAAGGTGCTGGAGACCAGTGAGATCATAACATGGGCCTTGGTGCTGGAGACTTTCTGTGCCTCTGTGTGGCCTACTCACCTTTGGTTTTGGGGTTCATGGCTTCCATTTGATGCACAGTCTGGGCCAAGCTGAGGAAGGTGACAGGTGTTGAGAAGACACAGGTGGCCAGGGAAGCTCGGCCACACCTGCACAAGAGCACATACCTGTGCGTGGGAGGTGTAGGCTGTGCAGTGGCTCTCTAGGGAGGGGGAGGTGCGTGTGGGCGCATTCATCTGCTGCTGTCCCTTCAGCAGTGGGAGGAAGAGCTGAAGTTTTGAGTCAGATAGTAGTTATGTGTCAGGCTATTTGAGAAGAGAAACCCTGTGGGTTTCTGTGAGCCATTTGGGCTCTAAGTTTGAGCTAGCCGCATCTAAGAGCTCCAGGAGAGGGAGGGGATGTTTCCACTGCAGATACAGCTTGCTGCTGATGGGAACCTAGGCGGTCCAGAGCAGGCCATGATCCCTGGGGACAGGTGGCAGCAGCACATGGCCCTCAGTTGGCCTGAGGCTGGGATTACAGTCATAACTGCACAGGGCTTATAGCCACGGGCACAGTGTCCCTGCTTCAGACCTACCTGGGTCAGGCAGGGGAGGAGAATGCAGGTGAAATTCCAGAAACTTCCCACTGGCCTGCCCTGGACAGCATCAGGCCAGCCCCTTACCTTTCTCCAAAGCATCACAGATACTTCACCACCATCACAGGAAACTGCGGGGCAGGGCCAGATGGTTCTAGCGACCTGAGGCCCTGCATACCCAGGGACAGGAAGCACAGCAGGACTGATAGCAATGCCCAGGGCCAGCGCTCTGTGTGCACCAAACTCTACACTCACTCATAGTCCAGAAACCCTCCAGAGCCAGCCCAGGAAGGGCAGCACCCCTCCCTGAATCACAGATATTAAAATAGCATCTTTCAGTGATATCTTTTTTTTTTTTTTTTTTTTTTGAGAGGGAGTTTTGCCAATCTAGAGTGCAGTGGTGCAATCTCAGTTCACTATAACCTCCGCCTGCCAGGTTCAAGTGAGCCTCCTGCCTCAGCCTCCTGAGTAGCTGAGACTACAGGCGTGTGCCACCAGGCCCAGATAATTTTTTATATTTTTAGTAGAAATGGGGTTTCAACATGTTGACCAGGATGGTCTCTATCTCGACCTTATGATCTGCCCGCCTCAAAATGCTGAGATTGCAGGCGTGAGCCACTGCACCCAGCCTGTGTTACTTTAAATCTCGAAGAGCTACAGGATCATTGTGTCTGCCAAACTGACTCTTCCTCCCTCCTCCATCTCCTCACACTCCAAAGCAAACCCACACAAAGTGGCCACGGGTCCCCCTGCTTCCCAGGAGCTGTTCAGAATTTAGTACCTACAGCTTCTTGGGTCTTAAAGCAAAAATTGGAAGAAGAATGGGCCGAGAGGCAGCCTGGAGCACTGAAGCCACCCACCAACTTCTGCATCATACAGTTGGCTGTGTGCAGGGACAGGGACACATGCCACAGAGCCTGACACCTGCCCTGTAGCCAGGGCTTCTTAACTTTGGCATTATGAGAGCCCGATAACACTCTGTTTTGAGGACCATCCTCTGCACTGTAGGCTGTTGAGCAGCACCCCGATTTCTCCCCTGTGGATGCCAGTAGCGCGCTGCTGCACCCCACCCATGACAGCTGAAAATGTCTTTAAATATTGCCAAATGGCTCCTCCGGGGCAAAATTGCCCTGGTTGAATTCCTGGTTCCTCTGAAACAGTGACTGAGAGTCAGCACCCTGGGACCCGGCTGGCTCTACCCTGGGCTATGCTGGTATTGATTACCTTAAGCAACTCATTTCTCTTTCCAAATCTTCAGAAGCTTCACCTTCATCAACAAAAGAGCCTTAGGCCAACCAAAAAACTTCCTGCCGTGAAATTTAGCTCCCTGGAGCTGACTCTTCTTGCTCAGCTGAAGCTGTGTGCCTGACGATCAGTAAGTCCTGGAGATCAGCTATGCCCAGAGTTGAGAATACTCTACTGTACACTTAGAAACTTGCAAGAGGGCAGATCTCAGGTTAAGTGTTCTTACCAAAATAAGACGAAATTTTTTAAAATTTGCTTGTTAGCGTAGCAAAGGCTGGAGAAGGCCCTACAGGAGAGAAGCTGTTATCTGAGTCCTCCACTCAGCCCTGCCCCGCTGGCATCCTGCAGCACCACGACCTTCTCAGGACACAGCGGGGCTGTAGGCACAGTGCCCCATGGGGCTCGAATGAGGATCAAATGAGATAATGTGTGTGTCGGTCCTTTGACAATTGTGCCTAATCCCAAGGTGAGATACTGAGTATCCCCTAGGGGAAGTAGTGGTACTCAAATCCCATCGGACTCTTCAGAAAGTGCATGCAATGAGGTCTAGTACACAAGATATTTGGACCTTCAGGTGAAGCCTGGCTCTACCCTGTCAAAGGCTAAAAGATACTGGATTTTTCTTTAAAGCTCTCAGACTCTCCATGAGCCTAAAACACGTGGTTATGAAGTGATTGTGTTAGAGGAAAAGGCTCCTAATCCAGACCCCAAGAGAGGGTTTTTGAACCTTGAGCAAGAAAATTCAGGGCGAGTCTGTAAAGTGAAAGTGAAAGTCTGTTAGGAAAGTAAAGGAATTTAAAAAAGGCTATTCCATAGGCAGCAGCAGGGCTGCTGCTTGACCATTTTTATGGTTATTTATTGATGATAAGCTAAACAAATGGTGAATTATTCATGCCTCCCCTTATTGGACCATATAGAGTAACTTCCAGATTGGCATTTGTAAACCATCATGGTGCTAATGGGAGTATAGCAGTGAGGACATCCAGAGGCCACTCTCATCACCACCTCGGTTTTGGTGGGATTTATCTGGCTTCTTTACTGCAACCTGTATTATCGGCAGTGTCTTCATGACCTGTACCTTGTACTGACCTCCTGTGACTTAGAATGCCTTAACTGTCTGGCAGTGCAGACCAGTAGGTCTCAGCCTCATTTTACCCAGCCCCTATTCAAGATGGAGTTGCTGTGGTTCAAACACCTCTGACAATTGGCCTGAATGACCGTGGGCCTAGGAAAACTGGAAATCCTTGAAGCTTACTGCACCCTGCCCCCTGGTTGCACACCCTCACATCGTGACTGTCAAGAACTGGCCCAGAGGGGAGGAAATCCATCCCCGTTCCTGCACCGGCGCGGCCTTCACGCCCAAAGACCATGCCACTCTCTCCCCTCTATGAAAAAAGGGACAGGCATGTGGGACCACCACACTTATTCATTCCCTGCACCCACTGTCCTTGGAGGCTCCTTCATTCTTATCTCCCCAACCCAACCTCAAAGTCCCAAAAAGGGTATAGAGTTCTCCCAGCCATGGGCTGAGAGGCCCCCTCCAGTCAGACACATGCTGGGGTGAGACTAGGAGAGACTCTCCCAGCAGGAAGAGGGCACTTAAAGGGATTGGGGTCACAGCACCTATTATAGTCCCTTGAGCTGCTGGAACAAAATGCCACAGATGGGGTGTGTGTGTGTGTGTGTGTGTGTGTGTCTGTGTGTTGGGAGGTGGGGCAGGGTGTCAGCAACAGGAAGTGATTTCCCACAGTTCTGTGGGCTGTAAGTCTGAAATCCAGGCACCTCAGATTCGGTGTCTGGTGAGGACTGGCTTCTGGTTCATAGACAGCGCCTTCTCACCGTGTCCTCACAGGGTCAGCAGGGCAAGGGAGCTCTCTGGGGCCTCTTTTCTAAGGGCACTAATTCCTTTCATGAGGATCTGCCCTCACGACCCAGTCATCTCCCAAAGACCCCACCTCACAAGGCGATGACGTTGGGAGTTGGGGTTGACATGAATTTGGGGAACATGTGCATTCAAGCGCAGCAGCCCCATGCCCTTGGTGTGGATCTGCAGGAAGCAGCTTGCCCTGCCCTCGACTCTCCACCCTGCTCATGAAATATTTCTGGAATGATTAGAAAGCTGAGAGAGACCCTGTCGGGGAGGTCCCCGAGTGTCCTATCCACCACAGAGAAGGGGCCTTGCCAAAGGCTCTGAGCTCTGCAGCAGGAGAGGAGCTACCTAATTGGAGGCAGCCTCTGGGGCAGGCGATTCTAAGGCATTTTATGACCTAAAGGCCTTGTTAAGTTTCACACTTCAGCTCTGGCTCCCACTGTATTTTTCATTTCTTCTCTCTGTCAGTTCCCATAAAGCCGTCTAGCTGTCTCTATGATACATTCAAACTTGCATAGTTTGGATTCCCTGGGCTGTCTCAAAATGTGTCCTCTGAGTAAAATCCTTCTTCCTCGATTCCCAGTTACACCTTTAAATCAAGATGGGCCTTCCAGTTTCTAAACACCCCATCAGTGTGAGATGGTATCTTGCTGGCTTTTACGACCCTGTGATTCCGTTTGATCGTATTCGGTTATCTAGACGTCTTCAGGCTTCCAGTGAAAATATACTGAGGTTCAGTCCTTGGCGTTTTTCTTTGCAGAATTCTCTATTTTTTGGATGTCTGGTATGCCTACAATTGTACATGCTTCCAGTATTTCTGTCAACTTTTCCTAAGAAGTTTGTTGGGATGTGCTTTCATTTTTCCATCCCACACTTGTTTATCAAAAATACAGTGTGGTGGGGGAGGGAGAGGGGAGAGTCTGAGCTCGTAAGTCAGATCTTCATGCTCAGAGGCCATGCGACGGTTTTATCGTCCGGGTTGGGTCTAGCCCTGGGAAGCTCATGAGAAGTCAGAATGAACCCCGCTCCTGTTACTTTTGCTGCATAACGAATCACCTCAAAACACAGTGGCTTGAAACAACAGCCTCTTTGTGAAACTCAGGGATCCTGTGAGCTGGGAATTGGGGCTGGGCATGACAGGAAGGCTGTCTCTGTCCACCACATTTGTGCCTTAGCTGAGAGGATCTGTAGGTTTCGAGATTTGCTGGTGGGAGCTGCAGCCTCCTGGAAGTGGGCTGGCTCGTATGTCTGGCAGGTGGTGTTGGCTGCTGACCGGAACCTCGGCCGGGCTGCAGGTCAGAGTACCAGTGCATGCTTCTCAATGTGGACAGCATGGGCTTCCTCGCAACGTGGCAACTAGGTTCCGAGAGTGAGTGCATGGCCTGCCCTTGACCTTGCCTCAGGGTCACGCAGTGGCATCTCCCTGAGCCCTGCTTATGGAGGATGTCACAGAGGTCTGCCCAGCACACAGGGTAGGGACACTGTCCTGTGACTTCGTTAAGGACTGCCAAAATCCCTTTGTAGAGGAGGGCTAGTGAATGAAGAGACAGTGTTGTGGCTGTATTTAGAAAATACAATTTGCTACTGATCTAAGCTTCCTTTAGCTCTGTGACCTATCACTATTTTCTTGAGTTCAGTAGGAACATTTCTTGTCTGGCACAGTTGCCTCCAGTTTGGTACTTTCTAATTAAGTGTGAAAATAAGTTCCACTGTGTCTGTTCTGCCTGGGGAGTCAGGATGTCCAGCTCCCACTGGCCTCATGGGCAGAGGAAGCAGCGACTGGGGCAGGGCCAGGTGTGCTCATGCAGGGTTCCACAGCCCAGGGCTGGGGTGGGGGCTGTACTCCCACAGGCAGAGCCCTCCACCTTTATCTCCCCATTTTTAAAAAATGAATTAAATGATCATTTTCTTAATGTTAGGAAGGAGAGAATGAAGCCCCTTATGAACCTGCTAAAAGCCAATTATCCACACTGTTCTCAACTTTGCAATTCTACGGGTTTCACAAACCCCCCAAACCATCCACAGACCTCTGATGAAGACCCCGGGACTCACTGCCCTTGCTGCCTTCACGCGGCAGCACCTAACCCACCCACAGCCCTGAGACACGAGGATCTCCCTAGAGCTTTTGCTCCAGCTCAGCTCCGTTTTGCTGACAGCCCCTCTGCAGCCCACGATATGCAGGTGACGCGTCCCTTGAGGCCACCACAGCCTGAGGGAAGCAGTGACTTCAACCCTGCTGTGGGTTGAGGTCCATTGTCTGGAGGAAAAGACCGTATCCTGGCACTTTTCCTTTAGCTGAGTGGTGATACTTTCTTTTCCAATGTAGCGAGACAGTAATACTTGCATATCACCTGCATTAAGACGTCTGCTTTCAGAAAAGAAGGCACTGTGTCCAACATCTGCATGGTGCCAAACGTCTGTGCCATAACCTTGTAGATGGCCAGAGCAGTCAAGGCGGCATCTCCCAGGTGCGTGGCACTTGAGCCCCACTTTTGGTCCCCACAGCCACCCTCTATGGCAGGTGCTGTCACTATCCCCAGCTTACAGATAGGAGAACTGAACAGAAAACATAAAGCATCAGTTCAAGGGCGCAGGGCTCGTGAATAGTGAAGCCAGCTAAGATGACCATGAGGCTGAGAAAAAGAGAGTAACAAGGGGAGGAGTCCAGACGCCAGCCCCTGTTAATCCTGAGGGTTCCAAGCTCATAGGGAGGCGACATCAGACCTGCTGAATTAGCATCCTGAGGCAGCCAACACCTGTCACTGAGGAAGTCTCCTAGGATAGAGGTCATCCTGAGCAGCCATGGAGTGCTCTCTGCAGCCCTCTGGGAGGCGGAGGATAGAGATGAACAGTGCTGAACTGGCATCTGGACCAGTTCAGGCTCCGCCCTGTCTCAGCCTCACACTGGATGCAGGCTCCGCCCTGTCCCGGCCTCACACTGGATGCAGGCTCCGCCCTGTCCCAGCCTCACACTGGATGCAGGCTCCGCCCTGTCCCGGCCTCACACTGGATGCAGGCTCCGCCCTGTCTGGGCCTCACACTGGATGCAGGCTCCGCCCTGTCTGGGCCTCACCCTGGATGCAGGCTCCACCCTGTCTTGGCCTCGCTCCTCTCCTCTGCTCCTCGATCCCCTGAGCTCACCTGGCTGCTCACCTGGGCACAGGGACCAGGGACATGACCTCCAGCTCTCTCTAGCTGGGGCTTTGTGGAGGGCTGTTCCCTGTTCTCTAGCTTGGAGCCTGGGGCATCTGGATGGTTTGATCTGTGTGGTTTCTGTCTTAAAAGAAGGTCTAGAAGAAGCTGCAGATAAAATGCCTGGCCTCACTGGAGAGTTGGGTTAGAGACACTTCAGCCTTGGAAGAGCCAAGCTGTGTCATCACTTCAGGCAAGAGGACACTGACAGGGAAACAGAGGGACAGGGAACCCGAGGGGCATTTCCCACCTGGTGCTGCCAAAAATAATCTGATAGCTGTTCAGAAAGACAGGAGAAGAAACCTTAAGACGTGTCAAGAAACCCATGAGAGGGGAACGTCTCGATAAGGAAGTGAAGGGGAGGCCAGGGCCCTGCAGGCGTCAGGTTGGGTAGTGAGGGGCCCCTCACGCGGATCTCTCTCTGTGCTCAAGTTCTAGTCACCACGCCGTCACCGCAGTTGCTGTGTCTGCTGGCAGCTGGAGGGTGCACCTGTGCTTTCCACTCAGCAAGCTCAGTTTGAGCAAAATATGGGAAAACAAGTTTATGGCGGCTATGCTTCTGGCAGCATTCCTGCCTGCAGGCCAGAGGCTGAGGTGTTTCCTCCAGTTTGGAGCTTCTGCGGTGTTCTTGGTGACTGGTCAAGGCTGGCTGTTTCAGGACTTGGAGAACCTTCTTGGCCTGTTATTGCTTGGGAAGTTTCCAGAAGGCCTTAGATGCTTAGCTGGCTGCGCAGTCCCATTGCGTCTTCCCTTTTGAGCAAGTAGCTGGACGTGCACTCATCCCTCCACTCAGGCTTGTGCTAACAGGAAATGAAAGCGGCTGATGGGCTGGACACGTGGCTGGCGGGCTCTGCCTCGCAGTGCCTCCAAAACAGTTGCCGCTTACAGAGAGCACACTAAATGCAGACACTGTTCTGTGTGCTCTGCAGATGTCACTCCTCAGCCTCCCTTCTGCACTGTGATGACTGCTACCAGGAGAATCCTGTCTTGAGGAAGCCCAGAGAAGTGAGGTGCCTGCCCGGCTCATAAGGTTGTTGAGCAATTGACCAAGCCACTGTTTTATCATCACAGAATTACTGCTGGAGTTTGGTAATGGTGATTTTATGTAAATGCCTCTGTGCTCACCTTCAAAATGACTGAAACAGACGCAGATCTCAACAGTGCATTGTAGGGGTGCCTTCCAGTTACTGAATGCCATACTGGGGTTCATGTATTCCCTTAATTTTCATGATGAGGCATTAGAGCCACAGTTAAAATTTGGCCTCAGCAAATCCTGGGTTCGAATGCGGCTTATGCTGCTTTTGGGTTGATAACTCTGTGTCTCTTGTTTAGCATCTCAGAGCCTGCTTTGAGAATTCAGTCAACGAATGTATGGACAAGACTTAGGACAGCGCCCAGCTCATAGTCGGCTCTCAAGAAATAGTCCCAGTTTAGTAATAATTATCATTATATTTAGATAATTATGCAGTCCATTTTACACATGAGGGAAGTAGGGCTAAGGGCAGTTCAGGAACTTGTTCAAGATCAGCCAACTAATAAATGCCACGGACACCCAGCTCCATCTGTTGCCAAAGCTGTTACAGCATCACGCACTTCCCGCAGAACACCATGCCAGCTGTTTATCTTCTTGAAGTTCCTCAGGGAGCCTTTTTTGCTTCAGGAGCTCCCTCACACCATGGTGAACTTGGCTGGTCTTCCAAATGCACTCTTGCGCCCAGCCCGGGGCCATGACCCCGACGAAGGGGAGAGCAGTGTTCATTTTGCTCTTCGCCATTGTTTTGAGTGCGGTAAATGATGATAATTCTGATGCCCAGGGCTCAACTTCCAAGGACAAGGATGCCCTAAGCCCCCTGTGCCTGCTGGCCCCCGGCTCCTTCCTCCTCTACAAGAGGAAGGGCAGGGAACAACTGCTTCACCACTGATGAAAGCAAGAGAGCTGTACAATGCAGGGGTCACGTCTTGCACCCAAAACAGGCTGGAGAAGCACAGTAGCTCAGGACTTCACTGGCTGCTGCCTCCTGTTCCCTGCTATTTTCATGAACCAATTTTCTTTATCTTCTGTCTTTGGCAAGGGCAGCATTTTTGAAGACACATGTTAATGTTTAAAATACCCAAAAGCTGGTGTACAATTTTTCTGTTTCTTTTAATTAGCTTATTCACTTCTTCCCATTATTCATTGTGGATCTTCTCTTCCTCTGCCCTCTCTGAAAATGCATCACATATTTATATTGTTGTAAACTCCTGTGCTCTTCCAGTAACTGTTGTCAGCATAACCAGAGAGGTGCCTTTCCCAATTAAATTTTTAACAGAACACAGCTTTTAATTACCTTTTCCCCATCTCCGATAGGAAATTTTCCAAACATAAAATAATAATCAAAAAGCTTCCAAGTATAACTTGCAGCCCAAGAGCCAGACTCAACAAAGATAAGTCCCTGTTGCTTTTTTCTGAATGTCTAAATTTTCCTGCAAGCCCCAGCAGTCTCTCTCATGTGTCCCAGGCCTCTGGCCAGGTTCCAGCCTCGCCTGCTGCTTCCTAGACGTCCCACCCAGGAAGGAAAGGTGCTCCCTTCTCTGAGCCAGGCATGCCTGCAGGACCTTGGTGCCTGCCACCTGTTTTCCTGACTGCTTATGGGTTGAGGTGGCATCTGAGAACTATTTGACCATCTTTCTAAACTCATTTTGCTTCCTTTGACTTTCTATCTGTTGTGTCTGCCAAAATACTGATGTTATTCAACAGATTCCTAAAGGGTAGGAATTTGCATAGAGTTTGGTACGAAGTCAAGGCTGGACACACAGAGGAGTCCCCAGCCGTGCAGGCACAGAGCACATTCTTGTGGCTGCCACCCAGCTGGGCCGCATGGGGTCACAATCCTGTGACCTGCTCTCTCCGTGCCTGTCGCCTCCCCAGGCTGCAGGTTCCGGGGTTGCTCTCCTTGTAAATTTCTCTCGTGATTGTCTCCATCAGCAGCCCCGCCATCCCCCACTCAGCAGGCTTGGCTCCTCAGGAGCCCCTCTGCAGCCAGGGCCACATCAGGCTCACTGTGCGATCTTCAAGTGCCTCTCAACCCCCTCCATCCCCTTGCCTCCACCTCCATCACAGCTTCTTGGATGCTCCCAGCGTCCAGCAGGCAAGTTGAGGCTCCTCAGTTGGCCCTAGAGGCGCCAAGGTGTGCCATCCTCTGGCCTTTCTTGTTGTTGTTGTTTTTGAGATGGAATCTCGCTATGTTGCCCAGGCTGGAGTGCAGTGGCATGATCTCAGCTCACTGCAACTTCTGCTTTCTGGGTTGAAGCTATTCTCCTGCCTTAGTCTCCTGAGTACCTGGGATTACAGGCACCCGCCACCACCCAGCTAATTCTCACATTTTTAGTAGAGATGGGGTTTCACCATGTTGACCAGGCTGGTGATCTGACCTCAGGTGATCTGCCCACCTTGGCCTCCCAAAGAGCTAGGATTACAGGCATGAGCCACTGCACTCAGCCATTCTCCAGCCTTTCTTACCTCACTAGGTGCCTCGGCCCACAACCCATCCAAACTCTGGCCTGCACCTGCTTTTTGCTAGATCTACCTGTTCCACACCTCTGACCGCTCCGCTGGGCCACGTCGCCCACGAGCCCAAGCCTTTTCCTTACCCCTGTATCAGCCCAGATCTTGGGGCCCACTCCCTCCTGTGGAGTTCGCTTCTGCCCTATCAGCTAATCAACAGCAGATCTCCCCGGTCCATCATATCTAGCACCATTAGTTTCAAAACAAAACATTGCAACTTTCTCCTTTTTATTTTTCCCCTCTTAAAAAGAAACACATGCGATACAATAAGTCAAATAACAGAAAAGAGTAGAACAAAACTCAAATACTGCCCTGTCTCCCTCTGATCCTGCCTGCCCCAGGACCCAGTATCAACAGTTGAGGCCCTGTTTATTTCTGTGCTTTCCTGGGACCATCTGCAGGTGCTCCCAGGCCACCGAGGATCCACCGTGTCTGGACATCACCACCTAGTGACCACCATCTCCCAGGTCTCAGCTCACAAAAACGCCTTTGTGTGCACAGGGTGGAGTTAAAGTGTGTGATTGTGTTCAGTCCTTTGTTCCCAAAACTGGTGGGTTTGTAGCTCCCCTTCTGGTACTGAAAAGCGTATGTAACCCATCTGCATCTGCAGTTTGGGGTTCTGCAGATTGAGGTTCTTGTAAGCTATTATGGCTAACTTTGCAAATTGAGTCCATTTCTGCCCGCTTCCCATTGTACCTGACCCAGCGTTTGGTGTGTGCCCAACCCATGTAAACAGATGTTAAATATTGCCTGAGACAAAGAGACTGAAGATGGTGAATCTGTCTGAGAGAGGTGGTGGCACGGCCACTGCCCGCTACATGGCTTAATCAAGGAGGCGACTGGATAAATGTCGCCTTACGGGTCACAGGCGCAGGTTTACTCCATTTTAATGAAATGACTTTTATCTCTATTTAATGTTGCTTTTTGAAAATCAAATTGTATTCCCTTTGGCTCCTTACAATTTCAGAGACAATTTTCTATAACTTTTGATTGACCTTTAACTGGCGCTGAATCTTAATTTAAGCTTTTTGATTGCTCTTGCCAAGTTTTTCTACTAATGTTCTATTAAACAGTTAAGGCCCCTGGAGAGGCCCCCATCTTAATCATAATAAAAAAACTCTATTACTTCACCATTTATATAATGTTTTATAGTTTTCCTGTATAGAGCGTAGTATGAATAAACACCTTCAAATTTCTCCTTTTTAAATATCACATTTTCAGATGATTCTTTAAAGTGGAGTACAACTTGACTTCAGGCTGTGTGTGTAAGTGTGAGTGTGTAAGCACACACACACGTGGCTTTTTTTCTGGATACGACTCATAAGCTCTCCCTTCTCTAACATGACAGTGTTCTGTGCCTGGGCAGAGGGATGCCTTCACACCTAGCTCTTGAGAGCCGGGGCTGCAGCAGAGCCTCATCGCAGGCCTCCAGTCCCTGGCCCTCCATCTCCTATACACCTACGTGTACCTGACTTCTCACCATGTGTCTGGGAAGGTGGGCGTCCCCTGGAGCCAGCCGGACAGCTCAGGCCCCCAGAATCAGTGTGTGCGCTCCAGCCAGAAGTCCAGCACCGTAGAGCCCAGCTTTCAACCCATGTGTGTCCCTGGCAGGGGCACTGAGTAGGTGTCAGTAACCCTCAGTAACCTTCTTTCAACACCTTCCCAAGCAGCTGGCCCTTTCTGTATGTCTTGACATCACTGTTTGTCATCTGGAAATCACTTACAGAGTTGCACGCCGACCATTGACTTCTAATTGATCGCTTCCTGCGTTCTGTATCAGAATCATTTTTTGATCCTCATTTCAGACCCACAGAAGCAGAATCTTTGGGGGGTTGGGACCACATTTTACATTTTGTGGAACTCCCAGATTGGTTCTTTGTATACAGAGTTGGAGAGCTGAGAGACCCTTGGTGGTTCTGCAGGCAGGTGGAGGTCTTGGATAGGAATCTCATTTTATTCATTTGACAAAAATATATTGGGAACTAACTAGGCCCTAGGTATTTCTTAAACTATTTAATATTCAGAGATGAGTAAACATGCTATAGTAACAGCAACATAATCACCAGATATTGGTAAGATGCATTAGTTCTTCAAAAGCACTCCTATATCTGTCATCTCAGTAGCTCAGCGAGGCAGATGGTACCCTTCCAAAGGTGCAGAGACAAAACACAGGTGGTGGGGACGTGGAGCTGGGCCTTCGCCACACCCACAGGATCTGCACACCACAGTGTGGTTGGCACAGGTTGTGACAGAGGAAGGGGAGGGGGAAGCTGGGCCGGCTGAGGGCACTGGGTGGTGGGGAGGGCCTTCCAGAAGAGGGACATCCCAGTGGGGTGACAGGAGCCCATCACTTCTGTAGGGGAAGGACCAGTGCACCTTTCTCAGCAGATCTGTCTCCCACCCAGGCCAGGACATTTCAGAGCGAAGGAAGTGTTTTGTTCCTAACAGATCAGGCTGTTTGGTTTTCTCCCTGCAAGGCTGAACTGATTGGAGCCTGGCCATCCAGAAGGGTCATTGGAATGGAAAGTGATCCCCCCAGCAGAGGGGAGTGCAAACCACAGATGGAAACAGCAGAGTGCTAGGGGAAACATTTGCAGAAGAAAGCAGTCAGGAAAACGTAACAGGGATGCCAAATCCACATCCCAGTGCACTTGTGAACGTTGCGCATTTACTCCCAGTCCCAGGAGAAACCCAGCAAATCCATCATTCCTTAACAAAATATTTCAGCCCAGATCAGCTCTAAACTGTATCCTCTAAAACCTCTTATCTGCCCACGATGTTGTCCCCAGAATCAATCCGTGAGCCTTTCCCCGCCACATGCAAATTGTCCATTGGCTAATTCTTTCCTGCCTCATATGGGACGGCCACCAGGGAAGTGCCTGGACCATCTACCTCCATATTGCATGGATTCCATGAGCGTGGCAATTGTTAGTACTGGGAATTCCACAGTGATTGGTAATAACTGATGCGTAAGGAATTAGCAGAATTCTGTCCTGGAAGGAGGACATTTTGGAGAGGGTTTTCTAGCCATGACATCAGCATTTTTCCAAGTTAATTAAGTGTTCAGTTTAATCCTGGAAGGTTGAAACAGGAAAATTATCCATCACATTTACGCACCCCACCCTTTCCAAAGCAGACAGCTAAGGCTGGGCCTGACTGCAGATACACTCAGCGGCTGGGTGGCGAGGCAGCAGGGCCTCGGCCTCTCCAGCTCCACCAATCCCCACATTGAGGCCCACAGGACCTATGGTGCCCTGGGAGCAAGCATCTGTCCACTGAGTCTCTGTCTACTCAAGGGCCAGAAGGTCTCTCCCCAAGGGGCCTGATAGCCCTTGGCTGGACTCAGTTCATTCAGCAAACAAGTGCTGAATGCCTGTTGTGTTCTCAGCACCGTGCTAGTTGCTGGTGGGAATACTACAGTGAACAAAATAAACACAGACCCTGCCCTCCCAAGGCTTTGATTCTAGAGGGGAGCTTAGAAGGGGATGAACAGCCACCAGGCCCCTTTCGGGGGAAGAAGAGACAGAGGTGGGCAGAGAAAGGCTAATTCCTTTTTCCTTTGGGCAATGCAAGGCCACCCAGGTCTCCTGCCTGTCAGGAGGGGAGGAGCAGCCAGCAGCCCCAGAGCCTGCAGAGTGGGCTATGCCGGGATACCCCAAGCAGGCCTGGCTTCTGTCCCTGTGTCCTGCCCTGCTGTCCTTGTGACCTAGGGATCCCAACCTCAGCACTGGTGACATTTGAGGCCAGATAACCCTGCCATGGGGATTTCCCTAGCATTGGGGAAGGTTTAACAACATCCCTGGCATCTGCCTACCAGATGCCAGCGGCACCCCTGAGTTGTGACAGCCCAGATGTTTTCAGACACTACCACCTGTCCCCTGGGGGCAAGGTCACCCTCTCCCGCCAAGAAACCCTGCTGTGGGTCCAGTCCTCCTGGGAAGCTGGTTCCCACCCCAGACACAGCAGTCCTTTCCTTTCTGAACTGTGGAGGGGCTGACTGGCCTAGCTGCCGGGTCCCCCACCCCCAGGCCTCATACCCTGCCCGAATCCTGGCCTGAACAAGCCTCTTCACTCCCTGCCCCCAGCACTCCACTCAGATCCCAGGGTTCTGCCCCCAACCTCTCACTGTTTCTTCTTTTTCTTTCTAGTTTCTACCCAAGCAGTTCCCAATGTGTGTTCCTGGGAACACTCTCCCTCAAGTTGTGCCACCAACAAGGGTTCTCTGAGAACTAGACTCGGGAAACACCGCAGTTTGAGCCCCAGCACATGGATGGCTGCAGCGAAATCCATGTCTACCCGATTTGCTCTAGGCGGTTTTCCATTGCCCACAACCTCCAGGGCCTGGCACGATGCACAAGACCTTCAGGAAGCTATCAGAGGGAGAGTGAGGCAGAGGGGAGAGAGGCCATGGGGCTGCAAACCCAGTAGCAGAGTCAAGTGTCTGGATCCCCAGGCTGTATGGCCCGTTGCTGGGCTGCCTCTTCCTCCTGGCCCTGAAATCGCCCAGAACTCCCCGATGGACTGTCAGCCTGAAAGCAGAACAGCTGACTCCAAAATGAGTCCAGCCTTGGAGGAAACACTTTGAGAAAAAGGGGGGCAAAAGCCAAGACTTGGGCAGTTGGGGTGGGGGCTGGGTTTTCACTCTGAAACCTGTGAGAGGAGATCCACACTCACCCAGGGCACACCCTCCTTACATCTCCTTCCCTCTCTGTTGTAGAAGCAACAGCGGCCTGGGGGCACCAGCTCTAAATGCAGTGGGATTAACGAATACAGTGGAACAAATGCTGGTCACCAAGGGTGATGGGGATGGCCACTTTAGACACGTTACCCGGTGGAGACCCTTTACCAGGCACTAAGCAGTGTCCCATGGGCACAGGCCCCCAGACTCTGGCACTGCTGCAGCAGCAGTCTAGGCATGTGGCCTGGGGGAGCTTGGCTGGGGCTTGAGTGGTTGTGCTCTTAGACACCCAGACCCCAGTGTGGCTTGGGCCTCACGTGAAGTCCCATTGGGAATGAGGTCACGTGTCCTACAAAGTCCACTTAGAAGAGCTGGGGAAAGAGAAAGCAGATGACATTGATTGCTGGTTCTTCTACACAGATAATGACATTGCCAGGCTTGGCCAGGGTCCTGTGACAGAGAGGGCTGTGTTGTTAGGGATGGCCCGTCAGCAGCGTCGTCCTCTGCGAATGGCCCCGCCAGCCTGCCCTGGGGGCCTTGGAGCCTATTTTGGACTTTTCTGCCAGATTTTGGAAGAGAAAGGAAAACAAGAGTTGGATGAGCTTTCTCTTTATTTATTTATTTTTTTTTGAGATGGAGTCTCACTCTGTCACCCAGGCTGGAGTGCTGTGGTGTGACCTTGGCTCACTGCAACCTCCACCTCCTGGGTTGAAGTGATTCTCCCACCTCAGCCTCCTTAGCAGCTAAGATTACAGGCACATTCCTCCACACACTCAGCTAATGTTTGTATTTTTAGTAGAGATGAGGTTCCGCCATGTTGGCCAAGCTGGTCTCGAACCTACCTGACCTCAAGTGATCTGCCCACCTTGGCCTCCCAAAGTGCTGGGATTACAGGCATGAGCCACTGCGCCCAGCCTGGATAAGCTTTCAGTCTTAGCTTTGTTTTCATCCTCTGAGCCACTTTACAAGGTTATCTTTAAAGTTTCCCAATGGAATCATTCTCCATGGGTCTCTCACCTTTCCACCCATCTTACAACTGAGGTGCCATCTGCTGGCCTGTCTTTTCAAGATGTCTATGTGGGCACCAGCCTTGGAGAATAGAAATAATGTCTCTTCAAAGCAAAGAGCAGGTGTGCTTACTGCCTGACTCCAGAGCGGAGGGCCAGCATCCTCACAGTCCAGTAGAGAAGATTCAGTCTCCCGAAGCTCCTGGTCCTCTGCTTTAACACAGCCTGGTGTGCCCGCGAACGTCACCTGGCCCTCACTGTTTCACCCTGTGGGAACTGGGGTTCAGGGAACTGGTGCAAGAAAATGCTGGTACTCTGGCTACTGCTGTTGCCGTGAGTGGCAGTCTTTTGTCTCTGAAAAAATAAGAAATTAAAAAGTAAAGTTCCACATAGGAAAATGCACTCCCCAGTTGCTGACAGCAAGGACGCTGGGAAGCATTCACCTGTTTGGTTTCCATCTTGTGTGTCTCCCCAGAAAGAGAAGAAGAGCGGGCTCCTGAAGCTTCTAGCTGGAGCATCCACCAAGAAGAAGTCACGCTCCCCGCCATCTGTGTCTCCAACCCACGACCCGCAGGTGGCCGTGGACACCCTGCTCCAGGGCGCAGTGGGCCCCGAAGTGTCCTCACTGTCCAGCCATGGAAGGGCAGGATCCTGTCCCATAGAGAGCGAGATGCAGGGCGCCATGGGGATAGAGCCTCTGCACAGGAAGGCAGGCTCCTTGGATCTGAACTTCGCATCTCCTTCCCGGCAAGCACCTCTGTCCATGGCTGCCATCCGCCCCGAGCCCAAGCCGTTGCCCAGAGAGAGGTAAGTGGAGGGTGGGCTTGCCTGCCCTGTGGCATGCTGTGCTTTGGCCTCTGAGGTCTGGAGCCACCTTCGGGGAGCAGGGTCAATGGAGCCTTGCTGGGATTAGGTTTACCAGACATGCCTCCACACCCAGATCCACATGGTCCTGAGCTTGGGTGGTGGACGCCATATGAAACGAGCCTGGGAACTGGAGTGTTATTTCATGTTCTGCATCAATCTGGTTCCTGAGTTTGGGACTGCAAAGGAGCCATCAGGAAATGCATTAGGACTGAGTGGTTCTGACTGCAAGTAGTGGGAGACTAGGCAATGAGTGGTCTGTGCCCCCTCAACCCTGAAGGACCCTGGAGCAGGTCCCTGGGCTGAGTCCCCTATGGGCCTATGTGTTCCGCTCAAGGAGCAGCTCTTCCCACGCGAGCCTCAGCCCACTCAGCATGTTAGAATTATGATGTTACTCAAGACAGCTTCAAGCCTATATATCTTGAATATGATGGCTTCAAAGGTATGTAGTTGGTCAGATTGAACCCTGTGAAACTGCCCATATTCATTCATTTTGATGCTTACTAATAACTTCACATAGTTCAGCCTAGGTCTGTTTTCAGATCTGGAAACTGAGTCTGGTTGAAGCGACATGGCCCTCTAAGGCTGTGGGCTGTGGGGCTGTGGGGCTGCAGGTGCTTGGGTTTCACATGGGGCTAGAGGTTCACCTTGCTTGGATCCCCCTTTATAAGTTATCCGTCCTAAAAGGCTTCTCAGATAAAGGCTGCAGGCGTCTTGGAGAGATACGATGGCTGTCAGCTTAGGACGGCGGGAAGGTATGATTCTTGCTGAGTGCCCACACATTGCAACATTGCTGAAATAATCAAACACAAGCAACCTCCCAAGAAAACAGTCCTGGTATTTCTGCCAGAAACTTTCCTCCCCTTAGCTATCTGGCTGCCTGCAACCCAGGAAGGCAGCCTCCGCCCTGAGCCGCTGCTGCCCTCCCAGACACCATTCCCAGTGCCAATGAAACAGAGCCTATCTAGTTCAGCCTCACAAGTTCTTCTGTACAGTGTCTAGGTTCATAAGTTCTTCATCAAAGGCCAGATGGTAAATGCCGCAGATGCTGCAGGCCTACGGTGTCTGTGGTGACCACTCCCTCTGCCTTCACGGTGGGAATGCGGCCACGCACTGCATGTAGACGAATGGGCCGGTGTCCCAGTAAACCCCTATTTGTGGACACTGAAATTTAAATTTCATAAGTTTTATTAGGTCATGAAATAGTCTTCTGATTTCTTTTTCAACTATTTCAAAATGTAACAACATTCATAGCTCTTAGACTACACAAATTAGCTGCAGCATAGTTTGCCAGCCCTCACAGAGATGATACCTAATGCCAAGCCTCTAGGGCTAGGCCTGCGGCTCCAGAATCAAAAAGGCACTCCACAGGGCCCTCAGCTACTAGCTTCGGATTACTAGTTGGAACGGAAGTTGCATGTACACCTGCAGTTAGAATCACAAGAGCTGAGTGTTCTGCACGGGGTGCAATTCAGAACACTCAGCAGTGGGCACGGATTCTGGCCACGCATGCCCAGGATAGCCAGGCCCTGCCTGCAGTGTTTCCCTCAGCACTACACGTGTGTTGCCTAAGTGAACCCTCCCAAGAACCCAGTGAAATCAGTGTCCTCGTCTTAGAGATAAGGAAACCCAGATTTTGTAAAAGGCTCGGTAACTGGCCCAAGATCACACAGCCAGTTAGTGGCCAAGCCAGAGATTCAGCTGAGGGCTTTCCGACCTCAGAGCCCAGGCCCTGAGCTGCCTCTCTGTGCAGTCAGCAGCACCCCCAATGCTGTGTTCCCACAGGGCCTATCATCAGCTTGTGGACAGTGTGGGACACATCACAGCCCTGCCAAGGGTCAGCACCAGCGTTAGGTCCTGCAGATCCGTCAGCACTGCCATGCCAGTCCCAGCCCCTACAGCCACACCCACAGGGAGAAGTGCCTTCCCCTCCACAGGGCCCCAGGCCCTCGGAGAACTGGGTTCACACTGCACACTACACACGGTGCCAACACACACACACCCCACAAACACACACACCCCACAAACACACACACCCCACAAACACACACACCACACAAACACACACACCACACAATCACACACATCCCACATACATCATACACACACCACACATACACCATACAAACACACACCATACAACCATGCAAACACACCTATACAGACACACCCCACATACATCATACAGACATATACCACATACAGTGCAAACACACATGCCACATACACCAAACACACGTACCCCACATTCATCATGCAAACACATACCACACATATGCAAACACACACTCCACATACACTATACAAACACACATACCCCACATATACCATATAAAAACACACCCCACACACATCATTGCAAACCTACACCCTTCACACACCATACAAACACATATATACCATACACACTGCAAACACACACCCCATACACACAATACACACACAACACATACACTGCAAATACACACCCCACATACACCATACACACTGCAAACACTCACCCCGCACACACTGAAAACATACACACCACACATGCTGCAAACACACATCATACACACACACAAACACACACACAATGTAGAAACATATCATACGCCATACACACACCACACAAACATACACCATATACATTGTGCAGACAGACTGCATACCATACAAACATGAACTATACACACCACACCATGTAAACACACATAACACACAGATACATACACTATACACAAATTGCACATCAAGAAAACACATCATACAAACACACAAGCACATTCAGACACACAAAACACACCCACCTTCTCTTTCCTTCTCTCCTCCTCCTCCTCCTCCTCCTTCTCTTCTTCTACCTCCCGTCCCCTCCTAAGGAGTTTCCTCCGCATCACCTCCCTCCGTGAGACCAACACCTGCTGCCTGTGTTTTCTGAATGGAGCCTGACCCTTGTTTGGGGTCATAGAGTTGGTCTGCCGACTCGTGAGAATGACAGACTTTGGGATATTTCAAAGCTGTTCTCATGTCTCCCCTAGGCTTCTTCCTCCCCAGACCCCTCAACATTATCTTCAAAGACATGACTTCCAGAATCCTCTATGAAAGGTCTTGAAAGACCCTGTTCTATAAAGTCATGGGCATCTCTGATGAATTAGAAAATTCAGAGACTCACTCCCGTTCTCTGAATGTTCCATCTTATCAGGGGTTATTGTATCCAGAGACTCTTGGCGCCCTCCTCAAACCAAGTGCTCTGTAGCACTCATTAAAGAGAAGCATTTCCAAAACACAGCCTGAAACCAAACTGCTCATGAACCCCAGAAATGCCCCCTCTCCTCAACATGGTAGCCACGGGCTGCCTGGTATCCTGGGGAGCCCTAGCGGTTCGGAGCTGAGGTCATGACTGGGAAAATGCTGACTCCTCAGGCTGGGACAGCTCCAGAGAGCACTTGGACTTGGGCCCTGCAGGCTTGTGAGAAAAACTTACTTCTAGGCTTGCTTTGGAGGAGGAGCAGCTGGGCTGCGGCGTGTGCAGAGGTGAGAGTCCCTGTAATGGGGCCAGGACACCAGGCTGCCAAGCACTCCTGGAGGGCCTGAGGTGTGCAAGGCCCACCTATGATCATGACAGTGGGAATGCAGGCAGGAGGGCAGCATGGGCTGTCTGAGTCAAGGTTTCCACCCTGGACTGCCAAGGAGGAATGGGCAGTGTTGCTGCCTGCATTTCTTGGGTGTCTCCTATGCCCAGACTCCTCCAGGTCTCAACCATTTCTCTCTTGAGACTCTGGAAAGAGAGCGGATGCTGCTCTCCTCTCCATTCTCAGAGGAAGGACATTCAGGTTGAAGAGCTCATCTAAGAGAGAACTAGGGGCATGTACTGTGGGTAGCTTCCCAGGGCCGGGTCGCCTGGGCCTGCAGGCTCAGCAGCCCTGCCCCAGCAGGCCAGTCACACAGGTAGACTTATGAGCCAAGCCCGCAAGCCTGGGTTGTAAACCAGAGGGCTGTGCTCAGTTCCTTCCCAGGGAACCTCACCTTTAGGTGTCTGAGCATATTCTTGTCCTGTGGACCATGTGCAGAGGGAGCCGAATTTCCAGAAGTTGCTTGTGGAACCCATAATACAGGTGTGGTCATGGGAAATGCAGGCAGCAAATGCACATGGCATCAGGTTAGAACTGTCTCATGCCCCGCTTCCCCAGCAGCTACACCAACCCTGGGCTGTTCTGGTGCAGGGCCAGCAAGCTAAGCTCTGGGACCAGCCCCGCCTGCCCTCTGGACACCTGCCTGCTGGCTCTTCTGCACCTTGGCAGTGTCTCGAAGAGGCTTTGAGTAGACAGATATGCTGACCACCTTACCAATCTACCAGCCATTTCACCCCAAACATCTTTCTTCGTTTCTTTTTTTTTTTTTTTTTTGAGACAAAGGCTCACTCTGTTGCACAGGCTGGAATGTGCAGTGGTGCAATCTTGGCTCACTGCAATCTCCACCTCTCAGGTTCAAGCAAATCTCATGCTTCAGCTTCCCAGGTAGCTGGGATTATAGGTGTGCACCAACATGCCTGGCTGATTTTTGTATTTTTAGTAGAGACAGGGCTTTGCCATGTTAGCCAGGCTGGCCTCAAACTCATGGCCTCAAGTGATCTGCCCACCTTGGCCTCCCAGAGTGCTGGGATTACAGATGTGAGTCACTGTGCCCAGCCCTCTTTCTTCATTTTTATAGTCTCAGTTTCCACATACATAAAATGGGGATAATAATACCTTCCTGGGTGTAATACTTGTAAATCACCTAGATTACCACCTAAAAAATTATGAGTGCACACTAAACAACATGACAATAATAATATATGCTATGACCTCTCTAATAGTAATGTATGCTGTGACATCTATGATAATAATAGATGATGATGGTGAGGGCACTGCGGGGCGGCCTGGCCACCCCCACCCCTTTGTCCTGCACAGGCCCGTCCCCAGACATTCACATTGATCAGCTCATCTTCAGCTCTTGATGGCCTGTGAGTTGTTTGGCTTTGTTAGAATTTAAATGTTTCTTGCTCTGATCCATTATGTGTGTCATGGGCAGAATAATGGCCCTCAAAGATGTCTATGCCCTAAATCCTAAAAACCCATGACTGTGCTACTGTACATGGCAAGAGGAAGTCAGGTTGCAGATGGAATTAAGGTTGCTAATCAGCTGACTTTAAAGAGATGACCCGGATTATCCAGGTGGGCCCTGTGTAATTGCAAAGGATTCTTATGAGTAGAAGAGAGAGGCAGAGGAGGTCAGAGTGGCATGATGTGAGCACTCCACTTTGAAGATGGAGGAAGAGGCCTCCAGAGAAGGGATGAAGGCAGCTTCTAGCAACTGCAAATGGCAAGGAAACGGCTTCTACCCTAGAGCCTCCAGGAGGAACCAGCCCTGCAGATGCCTTGATTTTGGCCCAGTGAGACAGTGCTGGAGCTCTGATGGACAAACTATAATAAATTTGTGTAGTGTGATGCCACTACATTTATGGTCATTTGTTACTGCCACGGACAACTAATACGTGTGTTGATATTACAGTTTAGTGTCCAGGATATAGAAGTATTCTTATCATCCCCAAGTTCCTAGCAGGGCATCGCTCTGTTACCAGCACATTCCGTGGACTCAGGGCCTCATTCATCCTCCTGTGTTGAAGCAAGTGCTCTGAAAAGGTTACTACATGGAGGGCCGCTTTGCAGTCCCCATTGTCAGGGAGGGAAACAGATGACCCCCGAGGAAAGCAGGACATCCAAACCTTGCACACAGAGTTAATGGTAATAATAATAAGTGCAGGAATGAGAATTCATTCTGATTCTGCCCATTTGGATTCCTTGAGCCCCGTGTCTAAAAATTAGCTGTGGTTGCCATAACCTTAATTATACTCAGCAGGGCAGAGGGGCAGAGTTGCTCACTGATTTATGACGCACGATCGTGACCTGGGAGTAGCTGTCATCCTCAGCTGCTCACATGGACACAATGGCCCTCTGCGTCTATAACCAGGAGTATCAATTACTTTCCTGCAGCAGGAAGAACAGCTCAGAGTCTTGGAATGATCTGGACAGAAACGTTAAACACTTGTCTCGTATAAATTCAGCCCACATCCATCTGGGCTCATTAAATCGTTGAATTGCTCAGAAGCACCAAATTACATCTTTCTAACAAATTATATTTTTAAAGCTGCTTGTTTGTTTCACATCTGGAAGTTGAGGCAAAAGCCAAAACTTGCAATCAGAGTCTGAGAAATCATCTCACCCTTTGCCTTCCTTTCTTTCCTTGGGGAAGAGACAGGAGGAGCAGGTGTTTGGAGGAGGTGGGGGATGGCAGAAGGCCACAGGTAGGATGGCGCTGGTCCTGTGAGCCCTCAGCCTCGGTTTGTGTGCATGCTGTCTGATTTCACAGACCGCTGGCTGCATCCTGGCAGCCATCTGTCCTCCTTCAAGAAGGGCCAGCAGGAAGCCCTCATAAAGACACTGGGCTGGGAGGAAGGAGGTACCTCCACCCGTCCTTCCTTCCCGCCTGCACGTCCCTGAGAGCAGCATCTGGTTGGCCTGCAGACAGCCCATGGGAACCAGTCCAACCCTCGCACACCTGCAGACACTCCGAGACACTTAGAGTTGACTGGTTCTCAGGGATAGGACCCAGCGCCTGGCCTTCTCTGCTTCCCTAGGAGTAGGAACATTGCACCCCCAAGTCAGCCTCAGGAGCCCATCCTCCATGCCGCCTGCTCTTGTTGGTCTGACACAAGCTGGGCCCGTGTGTCCATGGGCTGTGCACTCCCCAGGGCTGGGTCTTGGTCTCCTGTCTGCAGATCTTTCCTGAGCCTGGCACCAAGTCAAACTGCCCAAAGCCATACCTTCTGCACCCCAGGCTCTATGAGCAGGTGGGGTGGAGAAGGGCGAAGGCTTCCGCCCTGAGCATGCACTCAGCATGTTGATTCTCAGACACCAGCGTGCAAGCATTCCCTCCCAGAGTTGCTGAAAATCCACATTCCCTAGACCATTCCCCCTAAGGCCTATCAAGTAGGTCCAGGATAGGCCCAGAGAACTGTGGGCATCCTGAAGTGTATGTGAGCCACACTTGGAGCAGGTGTGCAGTAATGCCAGTGGCGCTGGGGCTTGCAGGCTGGTGCAGGAGACAGATGAGTCAGGTAAGCAGGTGAATGATGCACAGTAGAAGGTGGTGAGAGCTGGGGAAGGGCAGGCCAGGCGTGGCCACACAGGGCAAGGCGTACCAGGCAGAGGGAGCAGCACATGCAGGAGCTCTGAGGTGGGCACAGCTGGGGCCGCCAGGGCTCGGAGGGGCAGGGCTGGAGGAGCAGGAGGGGCACAACATGGAGGGCCTGGGAATGCTGGGGCATTTAGACTCTGGCCTCTTCTCTGAGAGGGATGGAGACTGCTGGAGCCCTCTGAGCCTCTGCTCAAAAGGAACCTCAGCTGTGGGTCAACTGAGTCCAAGCAGAGTGAAAGCAGGAGGCCCAGAGCCACCAGCTGCCAGGACCAGGAGCCACCCACGGGAGAGCGGCACAGAGGCCACCAGGGATGGCGTCCAGCGCCATGAGGGCCGTGTCTCCCAGACAGCCTCGGCGTCCATGGAGATGGATACCTGGGTGGTCCAGGGCTGGTTATTGAGTGCCTTTGCCCTGCCAGGCCCATCTTGGTGCTGCTCAGCAAAGTGAGTGTCTGAGGAACTGTCAGCCAGGGGTTTTCAGGCAGAGAGAACAGTTGCACCCTGCCTGCCACAAAACTCACCGTGTGCGGGATCTGGGCTTTGGATGGGAGGCCCAACACCCTGATGTCCCAGGGGCATCTCCTCTCACCCCTTACGGCACAGTCCTCACCCACACAAGGGCTGGGGGTGCAGGGGCCCAGCCAAGCATCGAGCAAGCATGCCCCTGCAGAGTTTCTCCAGGGCAGAGGGAGGCCTAGCTGGGTGGGTGTTGGGTGGAACCCTGTCCATCAGGCCGCAAGCAGTGAGGGCCGAGGGCACAGGCCTAGCTGGTTGGCCCTTGGCAATGTTTTAGAGGAAGGTTCTCCTGGAGCCAGCACAGCTGCTTTTTAGCCTTCTTCTTCCTCCTCTGCGGCTTGTAGGATGGGTGTGGGATAGCAGAGCAGGGGGGTGTGTGTGTGCATGCGTGCGTGTGCGTGTGCGTGTGTGTGTGTCTTGTCAGACACAAGCACAGCCAGACACTAGTGAAAGTGGTCAGACAGGTTTTAATTGGCAACATAATGGACATTTGCAATGGGGAATAGGGTCCAGGGTGAGCTGAGCTCAGCTTCAGTTGGCACGCAATTGACTGGGCGTTTCCAAGAGGGAATGAGGGAGCAAGGAGGCAGGAAAGTGAGGGAAGTGAAAAGTTACAGACGGCAGAAGCGGATGGTCTGCGTGAACACGTCTGGACATGCTGACATGCTCACTGAAGTCAGAAGACAGTCCCTATCCTCAGGTGTGTCTGGAACTCATAGCCGATTCTTTTGGCTGCTGTGAGGTTTCTGAGGCAGACACTTTAAAGGGGTCTGGGGTCAGCCTAGGGATGCTACCTTGAGCTATTAGAAGCTATGTTAGTGGTGGTTCAAGTCGTTATAAGCAGAGGCCCAGCCACGAAGAGGGCTCAGAGGAGCCAGGCTAGAGTGTGGTTGAGGAGAGAACTCTTGGTAAGAACCACAGCCAAGCGCTGTCAGGAGCACCTGCCACAGCCCAGAGAGGCCCTGGGGTGCACTCAGAGCTCCAGCACCTGACACACAGGCAGAGGCCATGCAGGGAAGGCTTCTGTCTCTGCTTCCACATTAGGGCATATTGGTCTGAAAACAGGGACTCCAAAGAGGCCTCGGAGGCCACGGGGGCCCAAGTCTTGTGGAAATGAGATGTGAGGAAAATTGGGCCTTATTGATGTTGATGATGTGGCCTCAGCGAGTTCCAATGCTAAGGCACTTGGAAAAAATCTTATGATTTTTGGAGCACATTTAAAAATAAGGACAGGTTGGGCACAGTGGCTCGTGCTCGTAATCCCAGCACTTGAAGAGGCTGAGGCCAGCAGATCACTTGCACTCAGGAGTTCAAGACCAGTCCGGGCAACATAGCAAGACCCTATCTCTACAAAAAAAAAAAAAAAATTAAAAATTGGCTGGGCATGGTGGTGTGTGCGTTGCTCCCAACTACTTGGGAGGCTAAGGTGGGAAGACCACTTGAACCTCAAGGATGGTCAAGGGTGCAGTGAGCTAGGATCATACCATGGCACTCCAGCCTGGGTAGAAGAGCAAGACCCTGTCTCAAAAAAATAAGGACTATTTACCATTACCAAAACAATGTTCCAAATGCCCTTCACACATGACATGGGGCCCCAACCTGAGAGGTGGTGGTGCAGGTGAGGGGCTGCGCTTTCCAGAAGAATCAACAGAGGGAAAGGTGAGGACATGAGCCCAGGGTCATGACATGGGGGTGGGGCAAATAGGGACACACCTGTTTGTCCTGACCGTTCCCCACCCCTGCCCCTGGGAGGCCGCAGCCTGGGTTGAGGGGCTTCCATGTGAGATGGGGCGTGCTTGAGTGGAGACTCTTCAAGGGGGTGAAACAGCCCAGCTTCTTCATAGATCAGCATCTAAAAGGACAGCATGGGGAAATGTCTTTTAAAGTATTTTTTATTAAAAAAAAATGAAAAATTTCAAAAGAGCTTTGAAAAAATTAAAAACAAACAAGTTGTATAAAGTGGGAAAATAGCCACAAATGACAATAATTTACAATAGTGACAATTTTTAAGGAAAAGAGAAAGCACGACCCGGCAGACGGAGATGGAGACTGTGGGCAGGGCTCACCCACTGTGCTGTTTCCCCAGGTACCGTGTGGTGGTCTCCTACCCACCCCAGAGCGAGGCGGAGATCGAGCTGAAGGAAGGCGACATCGTCTTTGTGCACAAGAAGCGCGAGGACGGCTGGTACAAGGGGACCCTACAGCGGAATGGCCGCACGGGCCTCTTCCCAGGCAGCTTTGTTGAGAGCTTCTGAGGACTGGTGCTCCCTGCACCTGGCTCACAGAGGGGAAGGCCGCCCGGGAAGCCCCACAGCACACAGAGAGGGAGCCATGGCACCCCCAGGGTTCCAGGTCGTCTCCAAAGCACCTGGCGGGGGATGCCCTGGCCTAGGGTGGGGGCCAGGGACTGTGGAGGTCGTGCCTTCTCCCAGAACCCCCAACGGACAGCACACCTGGGATATTCTTCAAGGAAATGCCCACCCCCTCTGTGTAAACTACAAAGAAAGCACCTTGAGGAAGAGAGGCAGGTGCCAGCGCAGGCAGGCCCGTGGCATGGTTTGCAGCCGTGGCAGTGTTCTCATTTACCACCTAAGCAGAGTCAGAGGCTGCAGGAAGTCTGTGGGCAAGGCGGGTGGCGTTGGGGCCAGGAGTGCTGGAGATCATCTTTCTGGGCTGCCCTGGGCTTCCCGAGGGGCTCAGGTTGCTCCGTCACCATTCTATATACCTCAGTCACCTGCCGCCCGGCCACTCAGCAGGGGTGTTCGTGGTCCTGGGGTACCTCCCGTGAGGCCCTGGGGGTCCCTCGAAAGGCCACCCCACCGCCCCTGTGGGAACCGGAGCAGAATCTGTGGGCTTTGTCTCCTGCCACTAGTATAAGCAACACTTTCTGTTCGCTACCACTGTCCCTTGCATTACTTCTTTCTTACAGCATATTTTTAACGTAAAGCTGTTAGACTTTATATATTTCTAATAAGTCAGACATTGCCTATTTTTCATACATCTGGTGCTGCCTTTTTGTAAAACTAGTAATGACTTGGTTGAGCTTGAAAGAAAAGATGTCTGAGGCGACATCAAAGGGGCAGAATTTTTATATTTCCCATATGGATTTGGGAGCGCGCTGAGAAGCCCCCCTCCTGCACCTCAGTGCTGGCCAGTACTCTGGGGGCTAGGGGGCGGATCCATTTAGGGGTTGGAGGGAGCTTAGAGGCAGCCGCTTTCTTTAAACTCTTACCAAAACCCCGCGCTCTGTCTAGACGGTGATGATTATTATTCAAGACCTGGAAACATTTCGAGGAAGGGCCACTGTAATTGTCCTTTTGTGTGGCAGTAGGAGGAGCACACAGGTCAATCCTAGCTGGGAAGGCAGAATCTTCCCTTTATTGCCTCAGACCGAACTGCAATTAGCATTCTCAGAAGATGATTTCTTGGCATCAAAATGTGCGGTTTGTACAACAGTTCAGATCACCACCACCGTTCTTCTTTTTTAAAGATAAATAACTGCTCCCATTTCAGGCAGTGCAAACCTTCACCTGCTGGAGACCAAAGGTCCAAGGAGATCAGAGGGTTGCGGCACTGCACAGGCTTGCAGAATTGGGGAGCTGGGTGGCTGAGACAAGAGGAGGTGCAGTGTTGATGCTGGGACCTCCCTGAGTGGGGTTGACAAATGTATATTCATTAGCATTGTGGCTCACTTCTCAGGAAGACTGATGAGGAGCCCTGTCAGGAGACAATTTTGTTCTCAAGATTCACACCTTAGGAACACATTTTTATCACCTGAAAATTTCAATCCATCACCCCTCTCTCCACCTATATTTTTACAAAAACCATTCAGACTTAAATTGAGCTGAATAAACTTGCCTTTGGTAACATAGGGTGTCACTGGTTTTCAGGGATGTGACCAATTCCAGAAATACATTCTCTTGCCTGGCATGAAGCCTTTGAAACCCGGGCCACTTATTTTCAGAGTTCCTGTTTTGGGACATGACTTGGCAACTTGTTACTTTCAGGTGGCTACCGCACTGGGGGAAGGTCATGCCTTTCCATCCCTCCAGATGATAATAGATTTAATAGACCGGAAAAATTTGTTAAGAATCAAAGAAAAAGTCTGGCTTAAACACAGGGACTTGTGTGTGCCAGGTTAATGACAACCAAAAGCTATCTACTTACCATATTTGCCAAACTTAATCAGTTGCCCATCATGCACAAAAATCCTGTGTGTGTTTGAATTCACGTTGTCACCACAGAGGTGCACAGATCAACAACCTGAATGACATAGGTGTTCTCCAGGGAAACCAGATTAATTAAGTTTCCAGATAATTTTTTTAAGTCTTTTTTATACGGAGCACAGCTACCAAGCAACAGAATAGACTAACCCGGACTTTCTTCCTCTCCCAGGCATGGCCCACACGGTGCTCTTCACCCTTCTGATGGGGGGCGGGGCCACAGCCCACAGCACGCAGCATGGTAGAGAACTGGGGCGAGTATGAGTATCTCCATGTCTTTGGTAGATGTCAGCTGGCCCCTTTCAGGGCAGAGTCAGGGGCGGGCGTTGGTGCCACCTTGGGAAGGAAAGCAATGTGTGGGCCTGGCAGAAATGCACAGCCCACATGCACATCTGAGCATTTTAAACTCATTCAGGCCCTGCAGCCTTTGTGATGATGTAGCTCGCAGACAGGAGCAGGAGCAGAATTAGCCCTATCTTCAGGCCATCTTGTCTCAAAGGGCACATGTTTTGGCGGCTAAGATGAAACCAACCCTTACCTTGCATCCTGACCCCATGATATACCCATCTTAGCCATGCAGTGGCCTTGGGCGGCCACAGAGATTTGCTTTGAGGGGCATGGTAGAGTCCACAGCCATGGCTGAAGTCAGTGGACACCAAGGGGACGGGACAGCAGGCCACCAGGGGCCTCTGCCCAGAGGGAGGCAGAGAGGGTGGCGGTCGGGGGTGCTCTCCTGGCATCCTCATGGGGTGATGACGGGCTGGGCACCTCAAAACAAGCTCAGCCGACTGGGAGATCCTTTGTACTTTGCACAATTCACATACCCTCTCCCCAGTGTTTTTGTTAGACACAAATGTCAGCGTGTGGTTTTGGAAGATTTGTCAGTGATGACGAACCATGATGCCTGTGTTTCCGAGTCTTTAAATAAAAATGAACATGGAGAAGCCTTGTGTCTGCATGTTGGGAAGAGCAGGTCCAGCAGAGGCTGAGAGGGGCCCGGGTAGGAGCAGCACCCGAAGGCACGGCCCACCTGCCTGCTGACTCATGCACCTGCCCCTCTGTGCTCCCGTGTGGGGGACACCGAGTCTGTATCAGGGTAGTGGTAGTCAAGGAGATGGAAGAGTCGTGACAGCAGTGACATCAGATGTCTGTACCCAGCACACGCCAGAGACCCGGGAGCTGGGCGGTAACAGACAAGCCACAGAGGCCAGCAGTGGGCTGGGTGGGGAGGGTCTCCGGTTCCCCTACGGGGGCTCATGTGCCTGGAAGGGCAGGGTGGCTTGCTGTAGATGACTTGCCTTCTTTTCTTGTCATTATTCAAGTCCCTGTCAACCAGAGTGCCTGGTATTGACCTCTGAGACAAGAACTCTCCTGGTCCTACCATTGTCTCTCTGGCCCTTGGGGTGCCTGAGCCACAGCAGCCATTCTCCAGAGCACAGGATGGGGGTGCAGGGAATCCCACCAGCAGAAGGACCCAGGAGGCCACTGATCTCCAGAAAGATGTGTCCGTCTCAGATCAGCCAGGCAGCCTGACACCTGGCAGAGGGCTGGCCCGCCAGCCTGAACCGTGCCTGGAGCCGCGTATCTCTTGAAAAAGGGTTTCACTCTTCTCTTAGCTGAGACACGTATCTACATACATACACATTTGAGCTGGAAGAACACTTAGCAAAGAGCCATTTTACTGTACTCTAAACATTCAGTGAACTTGCCAGACACAGTGGTGCATGCCTGTAGTCGTAGCTACTCTGGAGGCTAAGGCAGGAGGATTGCTTGAGCCTGAGAGTTCAAGTCCAGCCTGGGCAACATAGACAGACATTTGTATGAGCAAATAAAATAAAATTTTTAAAAAACTAAGTGAACTTGTACGAGATTAAATAATACAGCATGGACAGTCACTGGGGAGGATGGTGCAGGCTGTGCCTCCTTACTGTGATAAGGAAGCCTGCCATGTGCTCACTCACCCTCCCAGCAAGGCTGTGCAGAAGCCACCCCTGCCTCCATTTGCTACATGAGCACTCAAGGTTGGAAGAGGCTGAACAAATTGCTCCAGGTCACATAGCTCAGTGGACAGCCATGACTCAAATTCAAGTCTACTTACCCAATGTCAAGTCTACCCTCCCAACTCAAAAGCTGGGTGCCAAACCTGTGCCCCTTTATGAAATTGATATGTTAAGCACAAGAGTGTGGGAAGAGGAGAGCCAGAGGAAATGTAGGCAGTGCCCATCACAGTCTATGTGGAGAGGGTGCCTGGCAGGCCATCCCAGCTAACCTGCTGGGCAGAGGTGTCCTGCCTATAGAAATTATACAGTGCCTGTAATCCCAGCACTTTGGGAGGCCGAGGCAGGTGGATCACGAGGTCAAGAGATCGAGACCATCCTGGTCAACATGGTGAAACCCCATCTCTACTAAAAATACAAAAAATTAGCTGGGCATGGTGGCACGTGCCTGTAATCCCAGCTACTTGGGAGGCTGAGGCAGAAGAATTGCCTGAACCCAGGAGGCGGAGGTTGCGGTGAGCCAAGATCGTGCCATTGCACTCCAGCCTGGGTAACAAGAGCAAAACTCTGCCTCAAAAAAAAAAAAAAAAAAA
>NW_022437074.1:3668922-3676420 GCF_009761245.1 Sapajus apella
AAAAAAAAAAAAAAAAAGAAAAGAAAAGAAATTATACAGCAACCCCTCAGGGCCTGGTGCCATTTTACATTCAAATCACATACCTCACAGCCCGTGTTCTAAATCCATGCTCCTAAGCAAACAAGTAATTTGCCTTTACTGATTTAGCAACCTCAGGGAGAATAGTGGGAGTCAGGGCACTACCTGAACAGTAATCTACCACTTGTCCTGCATAACTGAGATGTTTCTAATTAGCTGTCAGTGAACTGGGCCTTCAGTTGAGGCCTCAGTCCCTGTGGATTTTGTGATGGGAGTTGATATCCCTGGCTCTAACTGACACTGACAGGTGGTGTGCCTGAACTGGGGGGCATCGGGTCTTCTTTCCCGGGAGAAAGACTCCATGGCTGGCCTATGCGGGGAGCTGCAGGGTGAGCCAGGAGGGGTGAGCGCCATAGCCCTCAGCAGAGCTGTGAAGACAACGCACAGCCGGCCATGAGACAAGACGTTTGTGCTCAGCCGCCACACACGCAGCAGTGGGAGAAGAGGAACGGGCCCCAGCAGGCCTTGACAGCTGGGTGGGGTTCGTGCCAGTCCTGCAGTCTTGGGGACTGGAGGCTGCAGGTAGAGAGACTGGGCAGGAGTGGCCAGCTCTGAGCTGTACATGGGGGAGAATGGTCTGGACAAAATGCGAGCAGGGAGGAAGGTCTAAGTGTCTCTGCCAGTGCTGAGACCCGAAATGCCAAGGCAGACTACAGCGCACCACCCACTGCCATGAAGTCTGTGCTTCCCCAAGACTGCAGCTGGGATGCGCCCTGCTCCTGAGCTGGCCCCAGCCCTGGCCAGGCCTCACAGACCAGACACTGCCTCAGAATCGGTCGGGGCACTTCCAGGGCTGAACAGTCTGTCAGAGTTCTCTTCCTTCTGTTTCATGTCACCCTTCCAGGGGGTTCCCTTCACTTCTCAAAGAAGACCACATGTGGCTGACCACAAGGGACGCATCTGGGGCTTATGAGCTGCCGGAGCCTTGCCTCTGGTCCAGCTGCGGCCCCAGCATCTGCGGCTGGCTATGTTTTGCTGACTGTCCTCTCTGTGCTCTCCTCCAGAACCAGAAGCAGTGGTCTCCATCTTCCCACAGAGGCTCCAGACCTTGTGCTCCAGACCTTGACCCCTCTCTCAGGGAAAATCCTGGGCTCAACCCTATAGCTACACTAGGGTCAACTGGTGTTTAGCATGGTAAGGGTTAAATCCCAGACACCCAAGAAAGTGGCAGCAGTATGTTTGTCCAGGGCCCATCATTTGAAAATGCCCAAAACCCGACTGGAATAAGTCAAAAGAGGACTTCTTGACTCAACTGAAAACCCAAGGACAAAAAAACCCAAGACGTGTGCAAATGATGGAGCTGATGTTCCAAGAGGACACCTGGCATCTGCTGGACCTGGGGATATAGGACATCTTGCAATATGTGCACGCTGTTCCCTCTAACCAAACAAAGCCTGTCCTGTTTGGTTTGGGCAGACTTGGGCAAAGCCTGTCCTGTCCTAAATGCCAAAAGTGGGTTCACTAAGAAACACTGGTTTAGATGTATTTGCTTCAGGCATAGCTGGATCCAGGTGCTCACATGACATTTGTGGGCATTGCTCGGCTCTGCTGCCCTCCATGTGGCTCTTTCCTCTGCAGGCTCTCCCCACCTTGCAGCATGACAAGGACCAGCAGGTTCAGGATGCCATCTGACACGTTGCCCATCCTCACAGAAATAGACCTGCTCCTTCTCAATGACCCAGCCAAAACTCTGGCAGCAACTCTCACTGGCTCCATTGGGGCCCATGCTGCCCTCCCTAACTCAGCAATTTTGGACAGGGGACAGGCATATGCTGATTGATAGCACCTGAGGTGTCAACCTTGCCCATACTGCATGGGTTGGGAGTAGGGATGAGAAGATGCACAGTAGAGCTATTGGCAAAAAGCGGAGGAGCTCGTGACTGGGCAGACAAAATCTGCAGACGCCCACTCCCCAGGGCCGCTCTCCCAGGACACTGCCCGGAACCCCACGGCAGTGCGCAAGAGCACGGGTCATCCAAGGGCCACCATACCATATTTAGGAAAATGAGATATAAAAACTGGATCTAAAAGAAGTCCCAGAGAAAGTATCAACAGACATGGACATTATTACGGACGTAAAGAAAGACTCTTTATGTGAAAGAAGTCACATTCTGTAATGTTCTAAAAAAAAAAAAAAAAAGGAACCAGATGAAAGCCTGGAGACAGCCAGGAAGTGCCACATGGGACACCCACCCACTGCACCCCTTGATGGCCCAGCTTCACCCACTCACTTATCAGATCAGTGAGCAGTCACAAATGAATGTAAGTGCCCAGACAGAGCACCCCAGCCAAGGCATGAAAGGACAGGCACAGCTGCCCACCATAGCCAGAGTTCATATCTGGAGAGCAAGGCAGGTTGCGTGGGTAGCCGTTGACTCAGCGGTCTATGCCTGAGGATCAAGGGTGCTCCGAGCCAGAGACAGGGGGATGCAGCCCTCTCCATGACAGATCCCAGAGTGTTTCCTGCCTGGACGTTCTTGGCAAGAATGCACAACACCAGCACATGGCAAGGCGCTCACTACCAGCTTACACATTCCTGCAGGAAAAATGGAAGGACGTACCCATCCTTCAGGGTCACACTGGACTCACCTGGGTCTGGGCACCTTCTCTCCACACCTTCCCACTCTACTTATTCTTTCGACAGCTACTTCCGCTCTAGGTCCAGCATCAGTGTCACCGAGATGAATCCAGGCAAGAGGCCCAGGTATTCAGGCTTTCCCGGATGTCTGCCTGGTAGGGCCCAGCCACCTGTCAGATCATGCTGTATTTGGTGCTATGGAAACAAGTGTGCAAACACATAGTGCCTGTATTAGTCGCTTGGGCTGCTATATCAAAATACCATGCACTGGGTGGCTGAAACCACAGAAACGTATTCTCTCATAGTGCTGGAGGCTGGACGTCCAACGTCGAAGTTGCAGCAGGGTCGGTTTCCTCAGAGGCCTCTCTCCTCAGCATGCACATGGGCGTCTCCTCACTCTGTCAAGCAGCTGTGGCGGGTCGTCTTGCCCAGATTCATCTCTGCGTGTCTTTATCCAAAGTTCCTCTCCTTTTTAAAATGAATTTGTGTGAATTTATGGGGCGCAAATTTGTTGCATGCCATAATAGTCAAGTCAGGACTTTCAGCGTATCCATCACCTGAATAACATACCTTTTCCCCTTTAAGCAATTTCTCATCGTGCATCCCCTCCCCTGCTCACCCTTCTTACAAGGACACCAGTCAGGCCAGATTAGGCCCACCCAATGGCCTCCTTTTAACTTAATCTCCAAGCAGAGACACATGCTGAGGCACTGGGCGCTGGGACTTCAACATATGAATTTTGGGGGGATATAATTCAGCCCATAACAGTGTCTGTGCTCATGGAGACCAGGGCATAATGAAGTCAAAAGTTAAATTAATTAAAATAGCTAGGCAATAACTGCTAGGCAAATACTCTAGAGCAAAGTACTAAGGGATCACAGGAGACTGTCATCTATATAGAGGGGTGGGGGCATGGAGGGCCTCTTAGAGGGTGTCCCGGTCTTAACTGGACCTCCACACTGTCGTCTTGTGTAGAAATTCACAAGGCTGGGAGAGGGGAAAGAATGGTTGAAGGAAACAGCGTATGCACATATCCGAGGCAGGGGAGAGCTTGGTAGGGTCCAGAAACTGAGGGAGTCCGGAGCGGGAGGGGAGGGGAGGGCTGAGGTGAGAATGGCCAGGGGTGGGTCTCTGAGCCTTCCAGGCCAGAAGCAGGAAACAGCATTTTCAGGGTTCTCAGGGGACGTTTAGACGCAAACTGTGTCTGGAGCGCCCTCTGTTGGTGGCACAGGGAATGGCTTGTATGAATGTGGGAAGCTGGCATGGCAAGATGCCAGGCAGAGGGCAAGGCAACTTTGCCAAGGGGGAGGTGAGGGCATGTCGGGGAGCAGACAGCCCCGAGGGTTCCCGATGAGCCGGGCCAATGTGGAGGCTGAGGGGAAGCTTTCCACATGTCCTAGAGGGAAACCCCAAAGTAGCTCTTCTCACAGAACCCCAGTGAGATTCGGGGAGGGAGGAGGGATCTTGCAGGGCTCCCAGGAAGCTCCCAGCTGTGGGCACATCACAGCCCACCAGGATCCCATCCAGCAGGCCCGGGGACCCTCTGGGGGCAAGATGCCAGGCTTTGCCCAGCACTACACCAAAGGCCTGACTCCATCCTCACCTTCTGCAGCCCAGATGCTGGTGGGGCCCAGGGCTTCCGTGCACCCACAGCCCCTTCTCAACAAAACCGCCACTCATGTGTGCCATGGGGTGACCCCTCCTCTCCGCCCAGCCTGGGCTGGGGAAGGGCCCCACTGACCAGGAGCTGGCCCTCTCCAGCTAAAGCCAGGGTGAGCAGAGTGGGGCCCATGCTGGGTGGCTGCCACCAAAGCAAGAGAGGTTTTCCTGCAGGGGAAGCACAGACAGCAAAGGTGGGACGGGCCGGAGGCCGGGGAGTGGGCCCTCCTGGGAGCTCCTGGCCTCTTCATGGTAAGTGCATGTTAAGTATGTACTAAGCCCACACTCCGTGCCCGCCTCGTGTTTAGCACTCTATATCCATTGCCTCATTTTTGTCCTCACATCAGCCTTATGAGGTAGGAGTTATGACCATGCAATTTCACAGATGGGGAAACCGAGGCAGGGAGCAGTTAACCAACTCGCTTCAGGAAGGGGCAAAGAGATGAGGCAGCTGGGATTCAAACACAGGCCACACTCCTAACCCTTCGGCCTGTTCTTGTCCTCAGGAGTCCTGGCTGATGTCAGGGCCACTGACACTTGTCCCTTTCTGACTTGCTGTGACAGTGCTCCCTGAAGCCTGACTCGGAACTGGAGATGAGGTCCCACGCCACAACAAGTTCTCAACTGTCCTCTGTGGCCTCTGAGGACAGCACCAGGTGGCCCAGTACACCACATGCCCCCACATGGTGGCAACATACTCTGATCAAAAAGAACAAAAAGTTCTCCCCCATCCAGTGTGCCTCTGCTCGGGCCTGCAGGCTGGTGATTGGCAGCCCGAGGAGGGGTATTCTTGCAGCCAGGCTAGGAGAATCTGCCCACCTGGAAGTGCCTGGACCACATAGCAACCAGCTAAGGCCAATGGCTGTTGTGGCAAGGCTCAGATCACCGGCAGAGGGTGGGGGCCTGCAGGGAAGGTTGGGGAGGGGCACAAGCCCTTGGGTCAGAGGCAGGTTCTAGCCCTGCTTCTGCCTCCAGCTGGCTTTGTGATCCGAAGTGAGACTGAAGATAGGGCTGTCTCATCTACTATTAAGGTCTCGTCTATGGAATTGCCCCACAAGTTCTCGTCCACATCCTCCCTGCATTTTCATGACTGCTGCCCCACACCCCCAAATAAGGAATGGGGGGTGGCCAGAAAGAAAGGTGAGGTCCTGCATCTCTGGAGGGCATGCCCAGGAGGCCGAGGTGGGGTGGCCTCCATGTGTGCCCCCTGGTGCCCAGAGTGGTGCTACCTGAAGCAGGTGCCGATGCACACGTGCTACAGACTTGTCCCGAGTGGCGTTGCTGCCCAGAGGTCGCCGGGACTCTCAGGTGGGAGTCGAGCTGGTCACCAGACCCATCTCCAGGGCACATAGGAGCCCCATCATGTGTGACAATGAACTTTTTCTACAACTCTAGTGAGGGCTATGACATCTGTCTCAACATCCACAACGCCTTTAGGGGGCTTGTCTGCCCTTTTCGGCCTGCTGGAAACTCTCCTCCTGGCTCTGGCCTGGAACCCTGGTCCTCCTCCTGCTGGGCCCCAGCTCCACTGTCCTTTGCTGTGTGCGTGCCTCAGCGACTGACATGTGGGCCCCATGTGCCCCGGCACTTCCGCCAGCCCTCCCTGCCTTGCCTCCCTGCTGCTTCCCGGGTGCTCCCGGCGTGTCCTTCCTCTTCCTCCTGATGTCCAGCAAACTACCACATGGTGCAGCTGATTTCATCTCTCACTGTGGCCTCCGCCACCCTCCTGCCCCCTACCGAGTCAGGTCCAGGTGTGTCCAGAGATGGTCCTGCTGGACATACGTGGCCCAGGCTGCCTGGGATCTGCTCTGTACTGCACTGGGTACTCAGGGATTTTAACACCACAAGTCCCCCCGCCACCCTCCCTGGTCTACTGCAGCCACCCCGGTCTCATGGTCTTCACTGTGTGTCTCTCTGTCTACACTCCAGGTTTTTCTGGGACATTCTTGACTGGAGCCGGCTTGCTGGGCCCTGTAGGAGGCAAGTCATCCACAGAGGCTGAGCAAGAAAGAGAAGCCGGGCAGGCTGGACACCCTGGAGTGCCCTTGGGTAGCATCTTTGGCTTCCCCCTCCCAGGCGCTCTTGCCTTTCCCAGGGCCTCCAGCCTGGATGCCCTGAGACCCACTACCCATCACCTGACTCTGACCCTTCCCCACCCCTTCATGGGCCAGCAGGGGAACAGCCGCCTGCTGTTCATTCACCTCCAGTTCTAGGGGCCCACCACGACTTTGGCCACTGCCATGGCAACCATCTTGCATGTGAGGGGCCTAGCAGCCTGTTTCTGTCCTGAGGTGGCTTCTTAAGCACCCAAGGCAGGGAAGCCTGCAGGGGCCCACACAGCACTTTCCCATCGCTGAAGGTGCAGGGTCCAAAGGAGACAGCAGATGGATATGCCGCCCTTCCTGGGGCAGTTCTGAGGCACCCCATGCCGTGCTGCCCCAGCTCCTTCCCTGGCCCAATGCCCCAGCCTTCCACTCCCATGCCCTGGAGTTATTTCCCAAAAGAAAGCACCTGTACAGTACACAGTAGCCCTGTCTCAGCACCCGGGTCCCATTGATTCATACCTCCGATGCCACACACACCTCATGTGCATACACACACCCCACACATGTACACATGCATGTGTACTCCACATGCATACACACCATATGCACACCACACACATGCACACATATAGACACTCCACACATACACACACCACATGTACACACACCATACACATACATATGCACATACACACACTGCATGCATGCACCATACAAGCCAGGTGCATGTACAAACACACACACACACTTGAACACACTATGCACATGCACACACACCACCTGCACACACTACACATGCACACACAGCAGTTGCACAGGTGCACACACATCCTTCTCCCTGTTCTAGCACACCTGCATAGATGAGGCTTTGCAGGAGAAGCACCACAGGGAGGGAGGGAGGAGGGTGCCCATGGGGATTGCAGTCCGTGCCGCCTCACCTCCCCACAGCCCTCACCTCCCCACAGCCCTCACCTCCCCACAGCCCTCACCTCCCCGCCGTCCCTCACCTCCCCACAGCCCCTCACCTCCCCACAGCCCCTCACCTCCCCACAGCCCTCACCTCCCCACACTCCTCACCTCCCCACAGCCCTCACCTCCCCAGAGTCCCTCACCTCCCCACACCCCTCACCTCCCCACA